>NC_091123.1:118949626-119057126 GCF_040183065.1 Periplaneta americana
TACTATTTAATGTCAATAAAACAACAAAATTTCAATAAATCATTATGTACATCTATTAATAATTTCAGGCGTTTCACATTGCTTCTCCTTGTAACTAAATACTATCCATGTATCAGACAAAGAAGCCAAGAGTCCAGTCAGCCTAAAACTTACTGAACGATTTCTTCCTCAATATCTCATGTACAACCCTTCAGTTCATCAGTGGCTTGTACCTGCGTGCCGTACATGCTCTGAACACCGAATACAGGCGATGAGGCACGCTTGCGCTCTCGTTGACATCACTGTATTAAGGTATCTCCCTGCTTTGCTACACTTTTATATTTTACACAGAGAAAACATTATTTTTATGCCATAGTTAGAAACCTACCTCTTTGCACTGATTCTGAAAGACGCGACATTTTTCTTGTGTTGAGTTCAAACAGCAAGTGAACTCTACCTTCCTATACTACTGCATCTCTATGCTCTGCAAAGAAGTAACGATTCTCCTTGTGGAGAGGTTAGAAATTCAGAGAATTCGTTACCTCTCTGCTCTGGTCTTCAAACGACAACATTCATCTTGTGTCGAGATTAAAATAGCAAAGAACTCTATCTTCTTGTTCTCTAATAAATCTTCATGAAATTGAAAACTGGGAAATATATTTATGTCAATGTTAAAGCAGCGAGGAAATGCTGGCTCCTTACTCACATACACGTTCATGGATTTTTATCTCTCTAGATTAAAGTAATAAGGAATCACTGTCTGCTTTTCTACTCAAAAGAGGCGAAATTCTTCTTGAGTTGAGACTAAAATGGTAGCAAAATTCTACTTCTGTACTCTTCTTCATCTTCTTGATTTGCAAACGAGAAACACTTCTCTTATAGCCGAGGTTAACACAGAAATAAAATTCTACCTTGCTTAAATTTGAAAACTTGCGAAGTTGTTTTTGCTCCAAAGTTAAAATGGCAAGGAAGTATTATTACCTACTTGTTGTCCTATATTTTGCTCCACCATGGTTTCCACGGGCAGCAGTCTTCTTTTGTCGAGGTTAAAACATCGAGGAAATTCTACCTCCTTGCAATTCTTCTCCTTTATGGTTTGCAAACGATGAAGCATTCTTATTTTGTCGAGGTTAAAAAGAGTTAGAAAACTTTACCTCCCTGTTTCTCGTCTCACCCTTTCATGATTTGCACACGAGAAACTTCTTACTAAGTTGTATATGCTCCTCTTCCTCTAAAACTGGTTCATGGTTATGTAATGGATGCGTAGATTCACCTACTTAAAGATAGAGAACAAGAATTGTGAAGAACTAAACAATTTCATGAGCCACTCTTGTTCTGAGCTATAGACTGCAAGGGAGCCTTTTGTATCGATGTATCATAACTCATTTCTCCTATTTCCTTTCCTGATACAGACTCTTAAATCAGTGAGTAATGACAAGATTGCAGTAATGGTATATACTCAATTGTTCGAGAAGAAACCAATTTCTTTCTTTTACACGACACACTTCTCCTTTTCTATTGGAAATACTTCACCTCTAATGAGATATGGAGTTTACGCGTAGAACACACTTACAGCGCTGGAGTTCAAGACAGTAAATGTTATACACCTAACCTCATGAATCTGTGTTTGTGTAAACCTGTTCATACTGGAAATATTATTTATTTATTTTTATTTTATTTATTTAGCTAGCAAAGTGAGTACAAATTAAATTTATAATACAAAAATATTTATAGCTACTACCGTAAGAGCCAGGTTCGTGTACGGTGTGATCTGAGCCAATAATATAACATAAAATTTACAAAGACAGTTTACTAAATACAGTAATTAATTTAATTCAAACCGATAAATAACACACAAGAACAAAAAAGAAGAAAGAGAAATAGAGAGAAAAAAACATTTAATGTAAATTGATAATCAGACAGAAACCAGTAATATTCAATAAAAACATTAACATAGAAATAAAAAGATAAAAAATACACACATTTGATAGTATTATATATCATACAGTAAATAAGTTTATAAATTTCTTTTTTAAAAGATTCAATTTTAAATAATTTCAAATTTGGAAAATGGTTTGTAATTTTATTATAAAAACCTTGGGTCGAAACTAGCACCATGTTTAAGTGCTGCACTTGTATGACATTTAGGCTCAATTAATGGGAAAGTAGACTTTTGTATTCTAGTACGATATTCATATCGATTAAATTGATGTTTTATTTGATTTGTGTGGCAGTAGTTAGTAAACTATATTTATAAATTTCTTCAATAGTTAATACTTTAAAATCTGTATAAATTAAATTTGTTGTGTAATCCATATTTTTCGTTAGACAAACTTTTATTAATCTTCTGTGTAATAAAATTAATGGATTAAGTACAGATGATGTTACTCCACCCCAACTTATTATACCATATTGTGTTAATGATTGTACTAAAGCTAAAAATATTATTCTCAATGATATGATATTATGATACTAGTTTTATTTCCTTGTCATGTGAAGTGTTTTAATTCTGCAAAACAATCAATTTTAAGTTTTTAAAGAAATAAACGTTTTGTTTTTGCCATACCTGACAAATAGAGTACGGAGTTTTATGTACTCGTAATTACATATTTTTCCTCAATATGTATCTACCTGAAAACTAACAATGTTGGCGAACTAGACCCTACTGAGACCATTATATTTAGTTTTAATACTACATATTTCATATATTTCGCACAATACTACATATTTCTAAGGTAAATACTAAGATAATTACATATTTTTACATAAAGTTAATATCTGTGCCAAATGTTGATTAATTAAATACCTTGTTAAGAAAATGACCAATATCCAGCATAAACTAAAAGTTAAATTATAAACATATTTACGGTCCTTAATACATTTTGTTATACTAGACAATGGCGTTATGTTTTATTCCAATATTCACTTGACTGCTTCGCAACGTTTCTTACAGTACGATACATAATGGAATGCAAATTTCGTCATTTAGGATAGACAACCATTGAGGTATAAAGCGGTACTGTATTTATTTCCCTGCTAGTCCTGCCGTCTTGCACTTTGTTCTGAACTATGGGAAAACTTACTGATTGACATGTCTCGCTACATAATTACCTTATGTCTCTGTACCACCTGAAGGCAGCTCAACTTTTAGCTTTGTCATTTTTGGCTGATGTTTACAGAGAAATAGAAAAGAGAGTATCTAAGGTATTTCCCGAAACTGGAGGAGGTACATTTTGTTATACTGGAAAGTGACTTTACCTTTTTTTGTCCCAATATTCCCTATACTGCTTCGCAACGTTTCTTACAGAGTTCTAAAACTGCGTGTGAAGTGACACAAATTGGCGGAATTTTCGTATGCATCGAAACGTTCGAAATTATCGTGCTTTCACTCACGGTATCCACATCATAAAATTAATTCAGTGCTGTCCATGGAAATGGAAGTAAGCAAATGGCGACGGCTCATTTTGTTTTGTCACAAATTTGTACATTTAACACTGTCAGTTGAAGGACAATATTTCAGGAGTTATTTTGACTGAGTTCACATTAAAATCCGAAACTTCAATATGAGCACTGAAATTAAGTATTTTAAAAACCGAATGAAAGCACTAACTGCAACTCCGAAAATGGTTCTCTATCCCCCAGTCCACTTCTTTTATAACAGCACTGGTAAACAGGCATGTAGAAACATGTCGATCGAGACACATACAGTAGCTATCAAGACAGCTAAACATTTTAAACTATTCGCTTATATAATTTTTATCATTGTTGTTACTAAATTTCCTCAGAGAGTTCGCAAAGTATTAATTTTAATTTTTATATTTTGGGGGGATTGTGCGATTAAAATGTTCTACAAACGCTGCTTTGTACAATTATTTTTATTAATAGTCATGTGACAAACGAAGTTTTCAGAACATAGGAAGGGTTATAAGGAGGAAGAAGAATAAAGTGCATAACATTTGCTGATGATATGGCGCTGTTAGCAGAAGAGGTGATGATACTAAGGAACATGCTACTGGAACTAATTGACAGCTGTGAGCAGTATGGGCACTGTTGCCAACATATCGCCCTACAATCTCGCTAACTTTTCAACAAAAAGTAGCTAAATCTCTCCAAAGTTTGTTAAAAAATCCCCAAAAATGTCGCTAAAAATTAATAAATATCACTAAATAAAAATAAGAAAAAGATACATATGCGGAGAAAAATATAATTTCCTCGTCGTCACCCTCTTCTGTGGAATCTGGTTGTATTGTTGACGGCTGTGATGTTGAGGTGGAAGGTGTGGGAACAGCTGATTGTGAATACGCTGCACTTGATCCAATCATTGACACTACACTTTCTGGCAAATTGTAAGTGTCGAAATTTTCACCCAGGCGTTTGACCACAATTTTTTTGTGAAACCTAATATTTTTTAAATCTTATATATTAAAACCAGGAAAAACTACAATCTCATTTGCTTCACACGAACTGTCGGCACAAAATTCCAAAACTCAATTGCCGCAGGTCGGTTCGGAGTGGAAAATCTCCGCGTTGCGAGGAAGAACCAAGAATTAGTTGGAGCTCACGACTCATCATGTGACAATCAAAGTTGCCGCCGTTTATGTGTGTTGGAGCAGTAGCATTGAGAGAGAGGTCTAACCCGTGAGAATCATTGAATCAGTATCTTTGACCCAGATCACTGATCACAAATATATGAGATCAGGGCTTTCACGTATGAATCATTGGACTACTCAGTCATGCACCCATGCCTCTTCTAAAACTGAGAAGTGCATGACTTCGGTTGAATATTTTAACTTAAGAGAAAGGGAAAAATGAAAGAATATAAAAATCAGCAGAAAAGTCGCTAATCGTATTTTACAAAATTTGTCGCCGAGACTGATTCAAAATTCCCTAGATTTAGCGACTTATCGCTAAATATGGCAACACTGAGTATGGGATGAAGATAAATGGAAATAAGACGAAGACCATGGTCATAGAAAGAAAAATCAAGAAGGTAAACTTGTGAATTCTAAATGATGCAGTAGAGCAAGTGGGCAGCTTCAAATACTTGGAGTGTAGATCAGTAACATGAGCTGTTGCCAGAAAGTCAAGAGGAGGATAGCAGTGGGAAAGGAAACTTTTAATAGAAAAATGAACATCTTCTGCGTGCGGACCTCTGGAGAAAGCACTAAAGGAGAGACTAGTGAAGTGCTCTGTCTGGAGTTTGGTATTGTATTTGGCACAAACATGGACATTACGACGAAGCGAAAATAAGCGAATAGAAGCATTTGAAATGTGGATGTGGAAAAGAATGGAGCGTGTGAAATGGACAGATAGAATAAGAAATGAAGCTGTGTTGGAAACAGTTGGTGAAGAAAGAATGATGCTGAAACTGATCAGGAAGAGAGAAAGGAATTGGCTGGGTCACTGGTTGAGAAGAAAGTAGTGATGAGCGAGAGAAGAGTTCGGGACATAAGAATATATCAGATGATAGACGACATTAAGATATATGGATCATATGTTTAGACAAAGAGGTAGGTAGAAGATAGGAGAGATTGCAGAATGCTAAGTTTGCATTGAAAGATCAGCCATTTGGCAGAAAACTATGTTTTAACCCTAACACAAGCCTCGGAATGGGATTGATTCTATGGCAAAACCACAGTTCCTTGTCTATGCGGATGACGTGAATATGTTAGGAGAAAATTCACAAACTCTAAAGGAAAAGATGGGAATTTTACTTGAAGCAAATAAAGAGATAGGTTTGAAAGTAAATCCCGAAAAGACAAAGTATATGACCAGAATACAGTACGAAATGAAAATATAAAAATTTGAAATTTATCTTTTAAAGAGGTAGAAAAATTAAAATATCTTGGAGCAACAGTAACAAATATAAATGACACTCGGGAGGAAATTAAACGCAGAGTACATATGGGAAATGCCTGCTGTTATTCGGTTGAGAAGCTTTTGTCATCCAGTCTGATCTAAAAAATCTGAAAGTTGAAATTTATAAAACAGTTGTATTGCCGGTTGTTCTGTATGATAGTGAAACTCGAACTTTCACTTTGAGAGAGAACAGAGTTTAAAAGTGTTTGAGAATAAGATGCCCAGAAAAATATTTGGGGCTAAGAGGGATGAAGTTGCAGGAGAATGGAGAAAGTTACACAACGCAGAACTACACGCATTGTATTCTTCACGTGGCACAATTAGAGACATTAGATGCAGACGTTTGAGATGGGTAGGGCATGTAGTAGCCTACGTATGAGAGAATCCAGAAATGCGTATAGGGTGTTAATTGGGAGGCCGGAGGGGAAAATACCTTTCGGGAAGCTGAGACGTAGATGGTAGGATAATATTAAAATGGATTTGAGGGAGATGGGATATGATGTTAGGGACTGGATTAATTTTGCTTAGGATGGGGACCGATGGTGGGCTTATGTGAGGTTGGCAATGAAATTCCGGGTTCTCTAAAAGCCAGTAAGTAAGTAAGTAAGTAAGTAAGTAAGTAAGTAAGTAAGTAAGTAAGTAAGTAAGTAAGTAAGTAAGTAAGTAAGTAAGTAAGTAAGTAAGTAAGTAAGTAAGTAAGTAAATGACGCTTTCATCAGTAAAGCTTATCCAGCATCGAAATTCAAATTTAGTGAGAATTGACTGGCTAATATTGCACGGAGTGCTGTATCAAGGACATAGATTTTTACGATTGTCAATTTGTGACACTGAATCGAAAGCACTTCTTTCCTTACGTGTGAAACTATGCTTGGAATTTTAACTGCATATAAAATTTATCGCCTTGAGCCGGGCTTGAACCTCGGACCAAACGGCCAGCCAGCATGGTAACCCCTGCAATGACGAGAACGACTTTCTTTTACCAGGATACGAATACATTCGTAAATAGACTCTAAACAGCAATATATCTGTTTATGAGAAGCTTTGTAAGGAAACAGTAAATTAAATAAGTGCGAAGAAATTCTGTGTTATTGTAGCATCTCGCAAACTTCGCTAGTGCTATTGTGCACAATTTGTTTACAAAGTAAAGCACGAAAGTGCAGTCCTGTAAGCCCTGTTCACGTCTACCATACAATGTTTCCCCTGTGCCTCTTGAATAACTCTGTTATCTCTATTTTAGAGCCTTTATGGCTGTCTACGAAATACCTTCTCCTTCTCTGAAAGCCTTTATACAGAGTATACCGAGCTGGTACATCGATATTATTGAACGCTATTTAATTTTGTTATTGGTTTTAGAATGCTACTATCCTAGTTGTTTACTTTTGCATAGTGCAAATAGTTTTTCGGAATGCATTGAGAAAGTTTCTCTTTTACAGAGAGGAACAAAATCTGATTGAAACGTTGCTATTCCAATACAACATAAACCTACCTGAACGAAAGCTAAGTACTAACGAAATTCTGCCACTAGTTAAAGGATTTTGCATTTGAATCTGGAATACCACAATTTTAAAGAACTCCAATCTTAAAAAAAAGTCCTGTTTAATATTCTTGGAAGATTTTCGGGTTCAAACCCGGTTGGGATCGTAGGATTTTTCAGGACTCAGAATCATGAGCGCAAGCCTCCAGGAGAGACTTTAAGCAGTGTCCCGTATCGGAGTTTTCCGACAAGTTAAAGACCTCCAAAATTAAATTAGAGCCTCTAGACTAAATTTCTCATCTCTCGCGTTCTTATACGTACCTTTGATGCATACTAGGTGGTGTATGAGGCGATGAGTTTACTACTTTCCTCTCTGCTCCCTGTCGTAAATAAGTGTAACTAAATTCCTTATAGGTAGCTATTGAAACGTCCGCTAGAGGGATACCTATGTTTGATTTCGGAACTATGGGTTAAATGAATGATCAGTGCTTGTAGAAAGTTTTGAATTAAGGAATGAGTGGACAGATACACAAGCATTTTTAATATTCCTTGTTGTCTGATTCAGGTAAGCACACTCTCGGAGGGGAAATAACGTCTTCATTTATTTAAGTACACTGCTCCACCTATTTAGTAGAATGCGTTTTAGACTAAAGAAAGCCGAAAAACAGTACAAAGTGGTCTGTTGTTGTGACCTAATCTCCTACACATCAGTCGCTGTATAATTCATTTACCTGTAAGGCCAAATACAAGACTGAGGTAAATACACTTCGTGAATTACCTACAAGGTGCGAGAATCAGTTGAAGTTGAATTCTGTAATAACTGCTCTGGGAAAAGTTTTGAATTTACTGTGATCATAACAACTATGGAAACACAACGAAGCATTTAGTTTGCGGGAACGCACAGAACTTAGCGAGTCTGTCTTAAATCCAAGAGAACCAATAAACCGTCTCATAAATTACGAAACGTCAAGCCCACAGTGGGATTACTTGTCAATTTCTTGGAAGTTTAAAATGCAAAAACAAAGTTGGAGTGAAAGAATTACATAAGTCACTGAACTTCTCTTTGAAGTCTATATTTTGTTTGTAAGTTTACTCGACTTCCACTCGCACTGCGAAAGGACAGGACACGGCACCTTTCAATGTGCAGGCTTACACTTTCCGGCGTTTCTTCTCCCGGTGCTGCAGTCGTGCTTGTCTCCTCTCTTCTCTTTATGTTGTAGCTAAATTAGGTTACGTCCATTTTCAGCATTTTCCCTTCAAAATTGCCTAGAATTCCTTCAGTTGAACAGCGAAGTTTGGAGTGACAAGTGGCCAACAGGTTTGGAGCTCACAAAATCAGTTTTTCTCAGCCCCGAACTCCCTTTCAAGGACGCATTTTCACGTACGAGGCGCGTCCATAAAGTAACTTTCTCACTCGTCCCACAGCTAGCAAACCATATGTTGCGCGAAGCGACTGCGTGCACGTGATAGAGTAATGTCCTGACATGGCGCATGCGCCAGCGGAACTTTCCGAGTGCTCTCAGTAGCTTAGTTGTATTGGTTGAAGATGGACGCTCCTATTCCAGCTCCCTCCGTGTGTGAAGTGCGATCAGTGATAAAGTTTTTGAATGCAATAGGGCATAGCGCTGATTGAAATTTATCATTAGCTGCTCCAGGTCTATGGACCTAACGTCATGAGCAAGCAGATGTTGCGTTGCTGCTGTAGACAATTTTCAGGAGGACATCACAACAGGACCCCAAAATGTGCATGACGAGGAGCGCAGTGGGAGGCCAACCATAATCACAGACGACCTTGTGGAGCAACGATCTCCACTTGGGCTGATTACCTAGTTTAGTTTTTTTTTAGATTTTCCCCAATCGTAAGGCAAATGCTAGGTAATCTATGGCGAATCCTTGGCCTCATCTCGCCAAATACCATCTCGCTATCACCAATCTCATCGACGCTAAATAACCTAGTAGTTGATACAGCGTCATTAAATAACCAACTAAAAAAATATATTTTCTTTTCTTGTGCGTACAACTTGGGGGGGTGGAGGTATAGAAGGTAACAGCTAATGCCCTGTTACTGACGAACTCAGGGTAAGCAGAAGGGGAAAGAAGTGCTTTCACATCCTCCCAACTTGTATGAAATGTCGTTTAGTGTAGGTTTTCCTATCCACTTTTGTCTACTAGTTGTTTTGGGTAGCAAAACAAAATAAAGTTCGTAAGGCTGTCATACTGCATCGGACATTCTGTCTCGGACAGGACGGTTTTATCTCGAACCGTTAGATGCAACTGTGATTAGACGCATTCTTTTCTTATGAGGCTGCGCTGTGATCACCGTCACATCGAACGGTCCGAGATAAAACCGTCCTCTCCGAGACAATGGCCGATGCAGTATGCTACTGGTCTAACTATTCAGACCATGGACAAAGTGACTCCAGATGTTAGAGTCTATTAATAATTTCGAAACATCGGAAGTTTTTTTTTTATTTTATTGGGTTATTTTACGACGCTGTATCAACATCTAGGTTATTTAGCGTCTGAATGAAATGAAGGTGATAATGCCGGTGAAATGAGTCCGGGGTCCAGCACCGAAAGTTACCTAGTATTTGCTCGTACTGGGTTCAGGGAAAACCCCGGAAAAAACCTCAACCAGGTAACTTGCCCCGACTGGGATTCGAACCCGGGCCACCTGGTTTCGCGTCAGACACGCTGTGACCGTTACTCCACAGGTGTGGACACATCGGAAGTAGTAAGTCTGAACATATAATTGGAATCCCAAATTGTTCTTCATACCTACGAAATTAGTAATTAGCATATTAATGTGATTATTCTATTAAAATATGTGATCAAATTCTCTTAACAGTGGGACTAACTTATTTGATCTATACCTGTAAGTTACGTTTGACTAATACCGTATGCTCAGGATATTCCTATTTTAAGCAGTTGAAATACTACACGTCGACATGTTTGAAAGAAATCTACACAAGCCTGTGTGACCGCGAGGTGTAACAGCGTATAAACGTTGTAATTCTTCCTAAATATAGAATAACTAAATATTTGCAACATATGCATGAGGAGTTCCATACGAGACTTAAAGAAAAACCAGCAGCTTGCAAACACTCAGGGATTATTCTGAGAATTCCGTTATTATATTACGTTCTTCATATTCTCTCGTTCTTCGAATACTCTTTTAAGAATTTTAACAAACATTTATCGTATAGATATCTACCAATAACTTCCATTTATCATATAGCTTGCTTTAACTTTTATTGGCTTTTCTTATTCTCTGCTCTGTATGCGCCTATGAAAGCTTCTTATGAATAGGGAGCGGATTTTTCTGTGCTAAAAAATTTAAATATATTTATTTTTTATGTGCTAAAAAGTACGAAAATATTTTCTAAAAAAATATATAAATATAACAAAAATACCTTACTTAGCTTGAAAAAAAAAATGTTACTAGGTACTCACCAACAACACTTGAGTGCTAGTAGTTGGCCGAGAATTGCAGTGAACAACAAAGGTCATCTCCAAATTCTCCATCACAAATACATGCCGATTATCTCTGAACAACGACTTATAATGTGAAAACGATCTTTCCACATCACAGGACGTCAGACGTGCATATTTAAAGACAGGAATGTCACAAACACAAACACCGTCAATTTCACCTACAGGCACACCCTCCAATACTTGAGCAACTTTACACATTTTTTTATATCCACTGTTTTTCCCAAACACATTCTGGAATTTGTCACTTAGTACTTGTACTTCTGAACCTGGTAGCGAGTCTAGTTTAATTTCCACGGCACGCACCTCCCTGTTTCAGACAACAGGTTTTGGATGTTTCGAGTTGTCTATGATGTCACACAAAAAGCTTAGATTTGCTAATAGGAAAACCAAATCTTTTTTTAAACAACAATCTTTTAGTATATCTTGAAGGATATCGATTGACGAAACCCGATAACAGGGAATCACAACAAGACGTACCGTATTGCCTTACTTGATGGACATGAGCGAGAGGCGAGAGATTTGTTTAAATTCAGTAATGTTCATACCCGAGCTCTTATCTATTGTGTTTCACAAACAAAGCATACAATGAAATCATCTTCAGCAACAATAAGCATTCCTAATTATTTGTTGCAAGATCTCTCCTCCTTGTCCATGTTAATTTATTCTCTAATAATAACACTGATATGTTGCCTAGCTGTTCTCAGAACTTGAGGCGATACTATTACAAAAATTGATCATGGATACAACCCACAGCTCTTAGAAACACGAAGCAACCAAAAATTCTTAAAGATAACGTACTTCTGAGTGACATAATTGATTTAGTTTTAAAATGTTTAAAAGTTCTTGTAAAAAAATTATTTAAGTAAAAAACTCCAAGATTCATGTGTTTATAATAGATTTCCTGAAAATATGTATTTACATTTTTTTGTGAAAATATGTGTTTTTATGTGAAATAAAATTCGAGTTTTAAACTTGAAACTTCATGTTCGGAATTTTTAACTTTGTTAATTGTGTTTTACCACACGCAAAAATAATATTTAATTACATAGAAATCCGCTCCTTACTTATGAACTTTTAGTTACAACGTATATAGAATTTCTTACAATTAGGATTTCCAGATATGCTGTGGAATTTTATGTAAGATGTCATACAATGATGTTAATAATATTAGCCTAACAACTCTCTATCCCCGCTCGAGTTTCAGTTTAACCAGGAGTATTTGAAGAATAAAACTATGTACAATTGGTTATATTACGCCACTTTATCAACTGCTGTGATTAATTACCGTCCGAATGATATAAAGGTGACAATATAAGTGAAATGATTCCAGGGTTCAGAGCCGTAAGTTACTCAGCATTTGTTCCTAATGGGTTGAGGGAAACCCCTGGAAAAAAAGACTTCATCAGGTATAAATCGCGAGGCCAGACCTGTTCGATGATCTTCGTATGCGCAGTAGTCACAGCGCCAGTGGGTAAGGTGGGGACACTTGGCGTAGTCAGATATAAGTTTCCGCGTCTTACGGTCGGTGTAAATCAGGCATGTCAGAAATCAGACTCTAAATGTGCAGTTATGTGCGCGGATCGCCGGTCTGTGCAGGTTGCATCAATCAAGCGTTGCTCTTACCCGTTCTTAGCTGGAGGGATGTACAATAATCTATTCTGCGCTCCTACGGTTGGATTAAATAGACATTTGGACATTATACACATAGTTAGCAGAACGAAAAGAACACGGTTATTATGAGTGTCTATATTTGACAATTGTAATACAAGAAACTTTAAGCTTACTCAGTTATACTTCACAAAGTAGTGGTTTGTAAAGCATAATTTATTAATATGATTTTTATACAGTATTTGAAGAAAAAAATTGCGGTAATTTCGAAAGAACAAGAAACGAACAAGTATTTTATTTTACGTAGTAGGTACTAATCATTTTAAAGTACCAGACCCTACTCTTTTATTATTCGTCAAGCATTATTATTTACTGTGACCATTGGTACACAAATGTTGAAGAAAATATTATACTCCCAATTAATTACATGCAGTAGGACATTGTGAAGTTTTTATAATGAAATCATTTCTTTGGTGTATGTCAATATAAATTAATATTAATATTAATAAATGTAAATTAAGCTTAGAATTTAAATTCATATATATAGTTTATTTGAAAACGTTGAGAGCAAGTATCGAAAAGTTGGGAGCATTACTCAAAGAAATTAAAAGTGTAGTTCACAAGCTGTGAAGCGACGATATTCTCTTTATGTCAGATTTAAAGATTTATCAGTATCATTATATTGAATTAATATTGTGACGTGAGATGGAAAATTTGCCATTATATATTTTTCCAGAAAATTTTTTCGCCTTGCAAATATTTGTTTTCTTCTCTCCTTACAACCTCAAGAGCCTCACATGTATTCCTCACTATATTCTCATCACTTACCAGTTTATGAAATGAAAGTCGTAAGTCGTCTAACCTTTTATGGCTGTGTTAGTATAGACTCCAAAACAACGCCATTGTCAAGTACTTTTGCCGTGAGAGTACTGATTAAGATATAAGCGCTGGCAATATCATATTTTGAGAACTTTACTAATCTGATCTAAATTGTCACCTCACAACACTATTACCTCGACATAGGCTGATGAAAGCATTTCATTTTAAAATAATTATTATTGTTGGCTGAGGAAAACATTATAACATTTATGTTACATGATTCGTAATTTCTTTTCTTCGTTATCTGTGAACTCCTCACTTTATTTATCATAACCAGGGAACGGATTTATATGGACTAAAAATATATGAAATATGTAAATATATATGTAGTTATTTTTACCAAAATATGGAATTAAATATGGATTTTTACCAAAATATGGAATTAAATATGGACTTAAAATTATAAAAAAATGACTATATACGTTAAATATTGGTACATTTTAATCAAACTAAACAAAAAATATAATGGACGTACCTTATCTTCCAATGTAGTTTCAACAAAACACAATTTTTATTGTCTGTTACCATAACAATAGGTTACAAACATTTCTTTCAAGTGCTGAAAAGTGAATCTTCTTCTATTGTCTCTGAGGATAGATTTATACTGACTAAAAGAGCGTTCGACGTCACAAGAAGTAACTGGTACATAATTCAATTTCACAATGTCTGCTGGGGATAAGTCCAAGTTAATCTTCACTGTTGATTCACCACTCATCACAGCAACAACCTTTTGTAGTTCTTCATATCCAGGGTTTTTTGAAAGTACAGTGTCCACCTTAGCTCTTACTGCATCTGCAACTTTACCTCTACCACGATTCAGTTGTTCCACAGTACTATTTATAATTTCAAAACTTTCAGATAGTGAAAGGTGCCTATTTTGGAGACTTTTGAGCGTTTTTATGATGCATGAAAATGTATGCTGAATGTGAGCTAAGTCATTCTTCACACTTATGTCACAGGTAACTGTTTTCGCAGTATCAATTGAGACTGCATCTTCAGAGTCCAATGCAAGGAGAACATTGTTAATAGAGTCTATATGTTCGGCATAATATTCAACTGCTTCTAGCCATGTACCCCATCTAGTTAAAATTGGCTTTGGTGGCAATGGAATTTCAGGGTACATTTCTTTCAACACGTTAACTCTACTGGGAGCTTTGAGAAATACTTTTTTCACTGATGAAATCAACAAATCTACTTTAGGGAAATTGTCTCTGACCACTTCTGCCACACGATGAAATGCATGCGCCACACAAGTAAAATGAGTCAATTTAGGATATACAACAGATAATGCTTGTCCAGCTTTGACCATATAAGGGGCAGCATCGCTAATAAAGAATAACACATTATCGTACATAATACCCTTTGGCCACAGGATACCCATAGCTTCGTTGAACAGTTTAACTATAGTTTTGTTATTGCACTTTTCTAGAACATCACAATGTAAAAGAATTCGTTCAGAATATTGTTCACTTAACAAACCGATAACTACATTACCAACAAGTCTACCTTCTTTGTCGGGAGTCTCATCAATGGAAACCCAAATTGAACTATCTTTAATTTCATCTCTTATCTTCTGTATTGTCTCATCGTAGATGGATGGAGCATACGTCTTCCTAAGTGTTGACTCATCCGGGATTGTATGTTGAGTATATTTTTCAAGGAATTCCCTGAAGACCTTATTCTTTAGTTTGTAGAGAGGAATATCAGCAGAGATGAGAGAACGGCACAGGTCGATGTTAAACTCAGATCTTACATTCGATGTTGTTGGTTGTGTTAAAAACAATTGTCTCTGCTTGGAATTTAGTTGTTTGTTGGCCTGATGTTTACTAGTTGTAATGTGTTGTTGCACCAGGAACTTTTGTGTAGATGATACTGCACACTGACACAAATTACAAAATAATATTTTATTGTCAGTTGATAAACCATCTTCTTTAAATTCTGAAATGTAACTTGTTAGTTTTGATTTTAAATTGACTGAATGACGTACTTTTGGCATATTTACCGTCTTTATAGTATGATTTACAAAACTGAACCTATGTGTACTCTGACTGGCATTTAACTGTTGAGCTGCACAACTGAAGTCTGTTAAAAATTTTAAATTAAATTAATACAGTTTTGTAACTTACTTTCCCATTGTTGATAGGACTGCTAATTTTCAAATAACTCTGATGTTAAAGGGATTACTGAACATGTGTTTAAATCTCTATTGTTGAAATGTATTTTTAAAAGTTAATGGAATTTTGTTTTATTTTATTGTTAAACCTAATATAATATGGACTGTTTTATATGAAATATGGAAAATATATGGAAATTAACGAAAATATGTACTAAACTCTAAAATATGGAAAAATATGGAAAATAAAAGTAGGATTTTTCAACCCTACACATTGTGAAACATAAAGATAATGCAAAATATAAATTATATTAGCTTTATAAGTAAATATGTATTTACATATAAATCCTTTCCCTGATCATAACTCATTCACAGACACAGCCAAATCGGCACTCGTACTGAAACTGTGTTACTGAAACAAAAGCTGCTGCAGGTATTGTATAGCCCTGTCGCGTTCCCCTCCAAGGCGATTCACTCCCTCCAGGTAGGGGAATAGAGAGTGCACATCGCACAGAGACAGTTGCACAATGTGCGCGACTGCACAATGTGCAGGGTTTTTACATGCCTTGTGTAAATAAAACCATCCTGAAAATATCGCCTTGGCAGCACTCGTGTGTTTGTGCTATTTTGTGTATTTTTTGTGCATTATGTATTTTTTCTTGCTATTGTGCATCATGGACAGTGGAGTCACTAAACATAAAATAGGTGACAGTAAAGTAATTCATTCATAGCCAAAGTAGGGAAATAATACTGGTGTAGCCACCGGCGTGGCTCAGTCGGTTAAGGCGCTTGCCTGCCGATCTGAAGTTGCGCTCGGGCGCGGGTTCGATTCCTTCTTGGGCTGATTACCTTGTTGGGTTTTTTCCGAGGTTTTCCCCAACTGTAAGGTGAATGCCAGGTAATCTATGGCTAATCCTCGGCCTCATCTCGCCAAATACCATCTCGCTATCATCAATCTCATCGACGCTAAATAACTTCGTAGTTGATACAACGTCGTTAAATAACAAACTAAAGAAACTAATACTGGTGTATCTGTCAGAAGTATATGTCGTATTTTAAAACAGGAGAAAGAATGTGTGAGTAACGGGACCAATTTTTCAATTCCCCACAAGAAGAGACCTCGGAAAAATATAACATCAATTGACGGAACAATTCACAATAAACTTTAACGACGACACGGACAGTTATGATATCAGCGACGATGGGACTGATAGGCCTACTTATGAGGGAACTGGTGATCTCGAAGGAACAGGCAATACCTGGACTAGATTGTTTCTACACTTCTAGATTACTTGTATTGTACTGGTGTATTGTATTTTACAACATTGTGTGATATTGATTACGTCAATAACACAATTGTGATAAAAAAAAAGACACGACGTACTTACACGTGAGCGTGTGTGTAGTCAGTGTCTTTAGGTAACGATAGTAGCAGAAAGACCACTTATTAATTATTAACTATTTGTATCTTAAATTTTTATGACCTAAAACATTCGGGATTTCAACTTTTTGTTTGTATATGATATTGAGTGGTGATAGATGAGAAAGCTCAATAATATAGAGTGGATATCTTACCCTCAGTCAATTTTAAGCTACTAAAAGACGAAAATATTTTTTTTACTTGGTTATTTAACGACGTTGTATTAACTACGAGGTTATTTAGCGTCGATGGGATTGGCATTAGCGAGATGATATTTCGCGAGATGAGGCCGAGGATTCGCCATAGATTACCTGGCATTTGCCAGGATTTACTTAATATAGAAGGAAGGATATTATTTAACATTTTAAGTAATTAAGTTGAAATTATAAACTGTCGTGCCTTTCAAATAATTATTTTTTTGTTAAATGTGATTCATAGAAATGATTGCGTATTTGCTTGTTTTCCGCACAGAACCAATACGCGGTAAGTGTGAAATACCATATTCAGTATTCCCAACATAACACACATAACAATTTCCCTCTTCTTACCGCTTAAGCGCGACATTCATTTTACTGCTTTAGGCTTTTAACATATTATTTTTAGAGACGTTTAACATAGTAATAATTATAAATTGGAAACTTACCACTGCAATTTCACCTAAATTGCAATGTTAATTATTGTTTTTAAATATTTGGAAAAATTAAGTAAAGTCTGCTACTCCACGAAACTTATTGCATTCCTGATACAAGTAACATTAAGGAAGCCGTGAAAAAATCAACGAGATTCCAGATGCCGAAGTTATTACTGCAATATGTTATATAAATAATATTGTTAAAATATTAAAATGAAAAATAAATCATTACATAACCTTACCGTTTGTTTTAAGTTCGCATTTATAGACTGGGGAGGGGGGGGAAAGACAGACGTATATCACGGCCTGCTGGAGTATAGTAAACACAGAAAACATTTTATAGCAACAATGTTGAAGAAAGATATTTTGGTGTTCCGAAGTTGGCGTCATTAAACAGAAACCAACACGGAGATTTCATTGCAACTAATTAGAAATTCGTCTTTCAGGTATGTAATAAATTATCTTCGCACAAAATAATGTACGATACACGAGCGGTATGTTTGTTTTCACATTCTCGGAAATTAGAAAAGCTCAACTACGTTTCGCTTTTTCAATCTTTTCCTCGACCATGAAAACGCCAACATACCGCTCTTGTAACGTATATTACTATTATTCAAAATAACAGCAATTTTCTCTTCGAAAATTTGGGACTATGTTGAATAATTTAATGTGCCATTTATTATTTATTTAGGTATAAATTGTTTACTACAACGTAATTAGAATACATTTTCTCATTGCTTTCTGTAAAATTGAGGGGGTCAGCGCAACAGTGGTTTAAGCTACTTTTTTAATGTAGAAAAGGCAAGTTAAGTTCTATAGGCCTATATATATATATATATATATATATATATATATATATATATATATATATATATATATATATATATATATGAGAGATTTGTTAGGGGAAAAATTACAAGCATCCTAACAAGCTATTGGTCTATTTAATTTCGTAGTAAGATAGTTGAAACCAGGTGGCCCGGGTTCGAATCCCGCTCGGGACAGGTTACCTGGTTGAGGTTTTCTCCGGGGTTTTCCCTCAACTCAATATGAGCAAATGCTGGGTAACTTTCGGTGCTGGACCCTGGACTCATTTCACCGGGATTATCACCTCCACCTCATTCATACGCTAAATAACCGAAGATGTTGATACAGCGTCGTAAAATAACTTAATTAAATAAAAAAAATAAAAGAAAGATAGTTGACGTCAAAATCAATAGAAGGCTCTCATTGAGGAGGATTAGATCACTGTTGCGCTGACCCCCTCAATTATAAATTCTTTACTATAATGCAGTTTGAACCAATATTCTCATTAAATAAATTATTTCGTCACTGGTAACAATTTTATGGAACACTGCAATGCATTACTAGAGTAATAATGGGAATAATATTTTAATTAAAATTTCATTCACACATGAATATTGTGTTAACGTTAGGCCTACTTAATTTTATGATAAATCCATTTTGTGCCTCACTGTACGTGTATAGGATATAACAGAATCAGTGTTACATACTAATGGTCTTCGGAAGAGTCGGGGATGAAAAAGGTTCCATTATATGTAGATATATTGATTGGTTTGAAACTATTTGTCCGACTAACGAGACCATATTTAATGAATTTACATTTAAATAAAAAACAGATGTGTTTTAAAATACATCGGATCCTCATTATGTTGTAAGTTGATTTTACTCTACATTACATTGTTCTGTTATACACAACAACATATTCCGTTGAAAGTGAAAGCTCCAAAAATAAATGCAGAATTGGCAACGACACGCGTCGGTGCGTTTGAATCAGCGTGCTGTGATAAAGTTTTTGAAGGCAGAAAATGTGGCCCCGGTTGTCATTCATCGGGAGAATAAAGGCTGTTTATGGGATGAATGTTTAGATATCATACTGTGCGACGCTGGTGTGTTCGTGCTTTAAATGAACCTGACGCGACTCTCAACTTGGGTGACAAAGGACGGAGCGATAATCGCAAAAGTGGGATTCCGAAAACTTTGTGCACAATGGGACTCGGTTTCACTGTCTTATCACACTCTATACAGTCCCGATCTGAAGCCATCACATTTTCTTCTGTTCCCAAAATTTAAAGAACACCTGAGGGAACTGCTGCTTGATTCCGACGATGCAGTGTAGACACTTGGTTCTACTGTCTTAGATCATCCTCCATACAATCGCGATCTGGTGCCATTAGGTTTTGATCTCTTACCTAAACTTAAAGAACACCTGAGAGATCCGTCTCTTGCGTCTGGCGATTTAGTGCAGACAGAAGTTAGGCAGTGATTCTGTCGTGAAAGCGAAATATTCTACAGTGTCGGTACCAAGAAGCTGGTCTTCTGTTGGGAGAGATGTGTTGATCACCAGGGCGACTATTTGGAAAAATAATTATATGGATATCAACAATAAAGTTGTGAGAAGTTACACTTTTTCTTTCAGTCAAATAACTGTAGTCATTTTCAAATAAAAAAAAAATAATAGGCAAAACTTTTTAAAACAATTTCGTATATGTCTAAAGACCATGTTTTGATTCGTAGCAGACTTTTACCTTTGATATTAGTAAGTGCATACTTTAATAGTTTAGTTGTTTGGACTTTTTCCATTGCTAATTTAAAAAAAAAATTGTAGCACAACGTTTCGAAGAGTGGATCTCTCTTCGTCGTCAGGTGAAAACGTACTGTGAGGATCGTTACAAACAGCTAGCCTGTCTGACTGATCGACGACCGCCAGGTTGGTGCGAAATATAAAGACGGAACACACGATGTCATAAGTTGTTTTAACATGAAATATAGGGAATGAAAAGAAGAATAAAAAGAATAACTCCGTGATTGTAACTAAATTAACACCAAAGACAAGGAATAATAGGCACTAATAATCAAGAGTATAACAGAATTAGTCATATGCAGGGAGCGAAACTTGTTGCCCGATGAAACAGGTTTGCTGTTCCATTACTGTAGGTAAGGGTTTGCTTGCGTGCGTGTGAGTAGTCATGATCAGGGTGGAGAGGGATAGGCAGAGACCACAGATTTCCGCATAATGACATGAAGCGTAGAATGAATACAGTAATTTCTAATAATGTAGAGGAGTCGGTAGGCAAATTAATTAACCATTTCAGTTTAGACTTGAAGACTGAAATGCAAGAATTATTTAAGCAGTCAGTGAATTAGTGATTCAGAAAATTAAAAAATACGAGTTACATGATTCATATTCATTTTTTGTAAATTCAAATGAATTATTCAACCCAGTAAATATTGTACAGATAAATGTTGATAATGTTAATTCAATCACAGAAAGAGTTAAAACAAGGATTTATTTCAAGGATATAAGAAGTACTGATTGCAGTGTAGCATTTCTTAATCTGAAAGAAATAGTTTAGAAACAATCATTCAATACTTTCAATGTTAAAGTTGACGTGATTGAGGCATTACGAACTCTCATGTTGAATTACCCTGAATTTATACCTGCTGTGTTGAAATGTATCTGGGTTCCTTGTGAATCTGTTGAATAAATTGATGTATGAAATCTTTTTATCATTATTTTTACGGCTAATGCGTAATATATGGTTATTTCTTCACGTAAAAAATCCCTTTCCGATTTATACGAAATTATTGCGATTATCATACAACTAATTAGGATAAAACGCGAAATGTAATATTTTATCACAATTTTTTCGAAGTGAATACGGAATTCTGTGGTCTCTAGCCCATGATGTAAGTTACTCGTCGCAGTTATAAAGCGTCGTGAAATAACCAATTAAAAGTAGTTTTTCGTAAAGCAAGTAAACAGCGAACAACTATGAGCGTATTCCGAATCTCAGTGCTGAGCAATCTGATTGGATCACGGTGTTCAGAATTTCAACGATGACGTCACTGATGCTCCACCGGTGTCGTACCCGTTCCATCACCATGCAGAGGTGGTGGCAGTCTCCATCAGCCGCCATCAGTGAATCTGATTGGTTCTTGTATAGGGCGGGAATTAGCAGACGAATGACATTGTGCACTATTGTGTCATGGCGATCAGCGTATTCCGAATCTCACCGGACCGGTGGACAACAATGACGTCACGACACAGCGAAATAGGAACAAAACTGCTGGAAGGATCTATGGCTGTCATGGCGACTGTATAAGTTGTTGTCTGTGCTACGCTAGCAAAATTTTGCGAAATTTCCGTACTGCCATCTCGTTCAGAGAAAAGAGAGCATAAACAATTTATTTCTTGAACCGGTAGTAATAACTGGTCCGTTGACATGTTCGCTCATAAGCCATTAACATATTTTTTTTTACGTTATGCTTATTACAAACAATACAGCAGAACACACCGGCATGACACAACAGTGCACGATGTCATTCGTCTGCTAATTCCCGCCCTATACAAGAACCAATCAGATTCACTGATGGCGGCTGATGGAGACTGCCACCACCTCTGCAAGCTGATGGCACCGGTGCGACACCGGTGGAGCATCAGTGTCGCCATCGGTGAAATTCGGAACACCGTGATGCCATCAGATTGCACAGCGCTGGGATTCGGAATACGCTCGGTGTGTTCTGCGTTGGTTCTGCTGTATTGTTTGTTATGAACACGAAGTGAAAACAATATATTAATGGCTTATGAGCCAACATGGCAACGGACCAGTTAGTACTACTGGTTCAAGAAATAATTTACTTATGCTTTCTTTTCTTTGAACGAGATGACAGTACGGAGATTTCGCAAAATCTTGCTAGCGTAGCACAGAAAGCAACTTGTACAGTCGCCATGACAGCCATCGAACTTTCCAGCAGTTTTGTTCCTATTTCGCTTCAGCGTGACGTCATTGTTGTCCACTGGTCCGGTGAGATTCGGAATACGCTGTATGGCACAGTAGTTCAACGGGCCACAACCCACGTCCCCTATCGTACACAGTAGAGGGACTCTTGAACATAGTTAACCTGAAATCACTTGTCTCTCTCCCATCGGGCAACAAGTTTCGCTCCCTGTTTATATGAAACAATTACCTTCTACTTTCTAACCAGCATACTCATTCGTGTAACCATTTTTTTTAAATGTCTCTCTCAAGTTTTCAAAATAAACATAATATGCCAATAAAATAAGATAGCCTATTTAGAAATTAATATTCAAATTATGATAGACATTCAAGTATCTCATTTCTGAGGATTTCAATTTAAACTCACCTTCGTGTTTCAATACCAATGTTTCCGAATCGCACGTAATCGCATGCACTTTTAGTGTTTCGTAATTTTAAGTATCAATATACTTTCTTGATAAGTTGAGAAAAAAAATTCCCTTCGGGGAGAAATTAAGCTAGTCAGTGTTTCCTATTTACGTATTAATGAGTTCCGAATATCTTTATCTTGCAAAATAAACAACTCCGTGTATCCGGGCCTCAATGAGTGCTTTGGTAACAAATGTTGAGTCATAGTAACCAAACACTGTGAAAACTATTTATAGAAGTTTCTATCGGGATTCACAACTCACTGAATTGCGTGTGTTTGGAAGCAATGTAATATATAAAACGCTTACGGACTTTTGCTTTCACAAATACACACTTTACCACTCTGGAGCAGTCGGATGTATTTTTTTTCTAAACTTCGCATAAAAACATTTTAATCCGTACATTTTACAGTCCTTCCGTTGTTACAAGCTTGTTATATCCGATTATATGATGTAAGAGGAGCTAAACCCAATCCACAATTCTGTCACTCCAACGACGAGAATAGAGTTTTCTGCATATATCTCTTGATTGTGGAAGTGTATATCGGACTGTAAATAAAGAGACTTACAGCATGTCACAAAATTCCAGTACCAAAAGGAAAATTTTTATACTAGTTTCAATCTACAATTTGAAAATATACACTTAAAAAATAAAATCGTACAGAGTCTGAAATAGTTGTTGTGTACCCCGGTATACCTGATAAATAATTACACGTATTTAAAAATATACACTGACTATATACAGTAGAGTGTAACAGGACCTAACCGACAAACGTTTGAGATGGGCAGGGTATGTAGCACGTATGGATGATTCCAGAAATGTATATACAGTGGAAGCTCTTAAGTTCGACAGAAATCAAGTTCGACATTGTATAGTTCGACTGCTTACGTACGAGAATTAGACAAGCCCCTATATGGGCACTAAGAAATGGGTTTGCCATTTGAATGGGAATTGGTTCTGTGTCCTGTTGTGATACTTTTGTTAAAGGAAAACAGAATATTTTATTGATTAGGACATTCATATTGATCACTAGTTTTAAATGAACTCTTCTTTTTCTATTTGAGAATTGTGCCGTTTGTGAGACGGAACTGTTGAAACCCACTGTGGTACTAGAAGCGCATATACAAGTCTCAAGGTGGGCAGGAAATGCAAGTACAGTACTGTATTCGTTGATGGATAACCAATAAGAATTTGTATTCATTTCACCTGCCACACCCACTACCCTTATTGGACTGGCCTTTCAATTCTGTTTTGTCGAACTTAGGAGAGTCCACTGTACATTATTTGTTGGGAGACCTGAAGGAAAAATACCTTTGGAAAGGCCGACACGTACATGGGAGGATGATATTAAAATTGATTTGAGGGAGGTGGGATATGATGATAGAGACTGGATTAATCTTGCTCAGGATAGCGACCGATGGCGGGCTTATGTGAGGGTGGCAATGAAACTCCGGGTTCTCTAAAAGCCATTTGTAAGAAAGTATTATTATTATTGTCATTATTATTATTATTATTATTATTATTATTATTGTATAAGTATGAAGATAATCTCAACAACGACGATTATGGAATTGGTGGCGATAAAGAATTTGATGACTACTATGGCACAACTATGACGATTATGATGATGGTGATGGAAGTAGATTTAGAGCAGAATTTTTACACACTTTGTATATTTTGCAGTGAACTCTAAGGAAGTTCCTATTCTCAACATAATCGTGAAGATGTGATGCTTTGTAGCTTGTCAAATACATGTTGGCTGACGTGTGCAAACACAAGGGCGTAGTTTCAATTAGTTCCATCTCCCGAGAGACCAATCATTGTGTTCTGTCAACGCACAGTGTCTAAATGCATGAGGTGTGCTACAGAGTATCGTACTGTATCTCATTATCGTATTTTTAATGTACAACGCAAATTATATTTGTACAGGTTTTAAATCTTGTTATCTAAGATCAGTAGTTAAAATACAAATTAATTAATGTTTGAATTACTTGAATGAAAAAATGAATGAATGAATAAATAAATAATAAGAAATAGGTAAGTGAGTAAAATAAATAGATGAATAAATAAATAAATAAATAAATAAATAAATAAATAAATAAATAAATAAATAAATAAATAAATAAATAAATAAATAAATAAATAAATCTTCATTGTCACGAGTACGAGTAACTTCAGCTTAGTCCATTAAATCTGTTCTCATTTAGCTCGAGATGTAGATTATATTTCTATTTTCATTTTGAAGGACACAATCTATCTTTGAAATGAGCGCCCGGGTTCAAATCCTGGTTGGGACAAGTTACCTGGTTGAGATTTTTTCCGGGGTTTTCCCTCAACCCATTAACCCTTTCATTCATTGCGTCCTCTACAGAGGACAGTAACTTCAATGCCTCTTCATGGACAGTGAGTTGTTGAGAGCGAATCTTCTCAAGTGGAGAGTTCACATCTGGAAATCCAGGCATCATGCTGTAAAAATGAGACTGTGGGCAATTTACAAAAACTTAAAAGGAGTCGAGAACAAACAATTAGACTTATCCTAACAAAAACATAATTCGTGACTGACAGGTTTAAGAGCGAATGCTGGGTAACTTTCGGCGCTGAATCCTGGTTTCATTTCTCTGGCATTATCACCTTCACATCTTTCAGACACTAGCTAACCATCGCAGTTGATAACGCGTCATAAAATAACCAATTAAAAATCTGTGAGACTGGAATAATAAAATTCCTACTCAGGGAGCTATGAATTAATGAATTGAAGTGGGTCGCGCCCTTTCGGTCCCGTGAACGTAGGTCGTACTGAGAGAATACTTCTCATTAATTCATAACATGATACATCTCTCTCTTATAGTATTACTCAAAATAGCACTACACTATTCACTTACATCTGATAATTGCTACATATCTTTGATGGTCAAGCCCAGTGAATTCGAGTAAAATTCTACAAGAACTTACTTCTGCATCTTTTAATTTCTGCTATCACTGCTGCATACCAGTATTTTGTGGTCGCAGGGAAAGAAGCAACTTGTGATAACTCGTCATTAACATATATTTTTGAACTCCCATCTGTTCCACGAATTACTCAGGCAATGGGAACTTCATAAGTCATTCGCCTGTCTGGCGCCACACCACATACGAAGTGGACACATGGACATATTTCATAACTTACCTTCCTCGCTTATCTGCTTGTTTGCCATCAGCCCATCAGCCCTCCTCAAGCTGTCTGAATCGGGGTAAAGGAAGGGGAAATGCTGATTAGTTGCAACTTCGCGCGTTGGCTCTGTACATTCCACGTGCTTTGCTAGTAACGTCAGAATTTTCATCTTTCTCTACGACCACAATAGGCTTTACCTTCAATGCCAAATAGATGTACAAAATAATTCAGACGTACAGGAAATATGAACAAGTGTATAAATGTGTACATATATGAACAAATGAATAGACAAGTACAAAATACATTCATTCTTAATGACTAACATTTGATTACACAAATTGAATCTGATAGAAGAATCTTCCGTGAAAAATAGAACGGATTAAAAACAAAATACATAGGGTATAGGAAATTACAAGGCATTATTTGTAAATCTTGTCTGCTCAAGTGGTGTTTTACGTCTTGACTACTGCTCATCAAATGTACAAAAATGAAAATACCATTTCATTCACAAGGAAATTATGTATAATTTTGTTTTCAATTGTTTAGTTATTTTGCTTTGTCAAGATTTCTATCGAAGATGTGAGAAAAAGAATAACAAATTAACTTATTATTGCGTGCGTTAATTCACAAATTCCCATGATACAAGCCTCCATATTATGAAATCGCTACTAATCATATTTTGTTATTCACGAACATTTAGCTTAGATGGAAATATATTGTAATTAGCAGAAATATTAAAAAGAAAAGAAGAAGAAGAGTTAAAGAATAACTTAACATTAACCTAAAGGAAAACGAAAGATAGATAGAAAGAAAGAAAGAAAGAAAGAAAGAAAGAAAGAAAAAAGGGAGAGAAAGAATAAGTATCATTAACCTAAAAGAAAACAAAAAAAGAAAGGAGCGGAAGAAGAAGGAATTGTTAAAGTATAAGTAACATTAACCCAATATAAAAGGAAAAATATAACTAAAGAAAGAAGATGTGGATAAAAACTGTTAAAGAATAAGTAATATTAATCCAACAGAAAACGAAAGAAAAAAAGAACAAATGAAAGGAGGAGGATAAGAATAAGAAGAAGAAGAAGAAGAAGAAGAAGAAGAAGAAGAAAAAGGAACTGTTAAAGAATAACTAACATTAATCCAATAGAAAACGACAGAAAGAAATAACTAAAGCAAGAAGCGGAAGAATAAACAACTGTTAAAGAATAAGTAACATTAACCCAATAAAAACGAAAGAAAGAAAGAATTAATGAAAGGAGAAAAAAGAAGGAACTGTTAAAAATAAGTAACATTAACCCAATAGAAAACGAAAGAAAGAACAAAATAGAAAGAAAGATGAACTGTTAAAGAATAAGTAACATTAACCCAATAGAAAACGGAAGGAAAAAAGGAAGGAAGAAAGAAAGAACTATAGAAAGGAAGGAAGGAGAAGGAACTGTTAAAGAATAATTAGCATTAACCTAATATATAACGAAAGAAAGAAAGAACAGGAAGAAAGATGAACTGTTAAATAATAAGCAACATTAACCGAAGAGAAAACGAAAGGAAGAAAGGAAGAAAGAAAGAACTAAAGAAAAGACAGGAAGGAGAAGGAATTGTTAAAGAATAAGTAACATTAACTCAATATAAAACGAAAGAAAGAAAGAACAGGAAGAAAGATGAACTGTTAAATAATAAGCAACATTAACCGAAGAGAAAACGAAAGAAAGAAAGAAAGAAAGAAAGGAAGAAAGAAAGAAAGAACTAAAGAAAAGACAGGAAGGAGAAGGAATTGTTAAAGAATAAATAACATTAACCCATATAAAACGAAAGAAAGAAAGGAAGAAAGAAAAAACTAAAGAAAAGACAGGAAGTAAGTGTTAAAGAATAAGTAACATTAACCCAATGTAAAACGAAAGAAAGAAAGAAAGAAAGATGAACTGTGAAGGAATGAGGAACATTAATCCAATAGAAAACCAAAGGAAGTAACTCTTAAAGGCTAAGTACCATTAACCCAATATAAAACGAAAGAAAGAAAGAAAGAACAGGAAGAAAGATGAACTGTTAAAGAATGAGCAACATCAACCTAATAGAAAACCAAAGAAAGAAAGAAAGAAAGAAAGAAAGAAAGAAAGAAAGAAAGAACTAAAGAAAGGACAGGAAGAAAAAGAACTATTGAAGAATAAGTAATACTAACCCAAACTCGCTATGTATGATCTTCTTGTGTACCACATTAATGAGCATCGGCGACTTAAAGCAGAGCACCTCTCTGTTAATTCTGCGTGGCGACAGAAAGCAACGAGACCACGCTGCGTAGAGCGTGATGCAGATGTTACAGGGGGCGCAGATGGCTCGTTACGAGTCCAAGCTCTACTCGCAATCTTTCCAGTTTACTTTACTTGTTGCCATCGGCGGGTTCTGGAATTGGCAGGAACGAGGTAAATGCCGGCATTGGATGGAATTATAGGAAGAGAATTTTTATTAGCATTACAAATCTCATTAACTTAAAAGCTTGTTTGCATAGCTTAATGCCTTAGCTTGCCCTTAGCGTTGAAACTTCATCTTTATTAAACGCGATGGATTGTGATATAAAGGCGGAAACATAATCTATTATATCATCCAATACAAAAAGCTGTTAGCTGGAACCATGATTATAATTTAAGACAATTTTCTTCTGATTTATTGAATCTCTTCCGTTCCCTTAGCAAAATACATTATGGAAGATAGTGTCAAATAAGAGGAGAGGGAATGAAGCTGGTTCGTTGCCATAGAAAGGAAAAAAAACGTAATGTATGACAGAAAAGTATTATTTAAGTTTATTTCGATGAAAATCTTTAAATAAATTCTGAAACAGTCTGCTGTACCAGAATCACTATATTACCAGCAGCGTTTATGTGAAAAATTATGCAAATATCTCGCGTGTCTTCATTCTAATACAACTTGCTCTGCCAGAGGCGTCGAATATGTAAAAAAAATATAACAGTTTCATATAAAATGAAATTTACTTCCTCATTATATGAGAATTATCCACAAGATACTGAATGCCTCCAAATCGCTCTAACTTCATTAAAAATAATATATAAGGTTATTCAAAAGTAAGTTCCCACTTTGAAATAGTAATAAGTTTGTCAAATTTTTAGATTTCACAAAAATAAAAACACCAATTTGTTCGTAAAGAAATGGGACTTTATTAAAACACGAAAAAATTAAATATGATCACCACCGTGTTGTTCAATTAGAAACATTCTTTCTTCTGTGCTATAAACGGCATTAGTAAGCACATTCCTAGGGATGTTTTCAATTACATCCGATATTGGCTGTTTAAGTTACTCACATGCAGTAGGTCTACTAAGAAATACCTTTTCTTTTAAATAACACCATAATCAGTGATCAGCTGGATTTATATCTGGTGACCTAGAAGGCCAACTGTTCGGAAAATGCCTACTAATTACACGATCACCAAATGTGTTGCGCAATAGTGTTTTTACATTATTGTGTAGCCTATGTGAGGTGGAGCGCCGTCTTTCATGAAAACAATGTTTTCGATTTCATTATTTTGTAACACTGGTATTGCAAAGTCTTGCAACATTTGAAAATATTGCTTCCCGGTTACCGTCACTGTTTTTGTTTGTCCATTTTAAATTTCTTTATAGAAATACGGCCCTGTTATGAAGTGTCACGTAAATCCACAGCAGATAGTAATCTTGACATCATGTAATTCTTGCTGTATAATTTATTGTGTTCGAATTATCTTTTGCCCATGTTCTGCAAATATGAGTGTTAACACCTCTGTTCAATTCGAAATGTGTATCATTTGTCCATTTCTCAATTCATGTAACTTTCGATATCTTCTCAATGCATATGCATATTGTCTATTGCATTCGGAATAGCACTGAAGGAGGCCAATTCGAACTCGTAAAGGTAAAACCGTTGTAAAAATTATTAAAATTACTCTCCTACAACTGCCGTCTGTATTTTTAAAATAAATTGTTTATATAAGCGTGACACAGTTACCATAGCAACGAAACACGCATCGATAAAAAAAAAACATTCTAAACAATAATGGTACCTAAATGAAAGCAAACTGCTGTTATGTACAGAAGATAAAGCTGTTTCAAAATACGAACTTACTTTTGAATAACCTTATAGCCTGTATATCGCTGACCCAATATTACAAGTTTGTATGTCAGGAAAATAAAAAAATTGAGTTTTTAGTGTTGCAAGGTTTTCTGCAGTGGTATCTACCTCCTAATATCTTCACTAGATGGCAGGAACCAATGGGATGAGCATAACAGCAGATGCTAATAATTTGTATGTGGAATTTGCTCTTCTCTTTGAGTTACAAAGTTCTATGTATACATAGAACCCTGTAATAGTATAATATTATTGATTTTAATGTTGAATGATTCTATGTTTTATATACACCTTTGTAGTATTAAAGTTTATATTCAGAGGGAAGATTGTATAAACAGTCATGGATGAAAACGAATGTTATATTTCAAATAATAGCCCAAATGTAATTAACAGCAATGAGCATTCCAATATTAAAGAACTTTAAGTCACCTAGAGCAAGGATGTGCACGTCTCTATATTTATACGTAAGTTAAGCGATTGTTACGTAACACGTTTGGTAATCGCATAATAGCGAACACTTTCCTAACAACTGGCCAGCGCATTCCCCTGATATCAAGGCAGCACATTTTTGGCTTTGGGGTTATTTAAAATATCGAGGTTTTTGTAACTAATCCTATAACTACCGACGAACTAAAATATGCAATTTCGCAACAAATTGAAGATATTCCACCAGATCTACTGGTAAATGCTGTTCACAACTTTGAAGAAAGATTGTTGCTTTTTTAAGAACAAAATGGCGAACATATTCAGCATTTAAACTGAATCCAATAAACCACATATCTTTATGAATATAAGTGTACTCTTGTTTGTTGTATATCTTAATTCTTAAAAAGGTTATGGCGACGTCAAAATGTAACTTACTTTTGAATAACCTTGTACATTTAAGGCAAAATCAACCCCATTACAGGCAAAATCGGCCCAAAGGGTGGGGAGAGGTTAAAAGTCTGTACACATCTACAGACATTGAACGTGTCAGACACATGGCGTGACAGACATGACAAATATTATTTAGTGCATTGTGTATAGAAGCATTCGTATCTAGCGTAGTAGCACAGACATGTTATGTAGTAGAGAAAATGTTACAAATATGGAACACCGTTCTGTTTTTTTTTTTTTGTTTCGTTTTGGAACCTAATTATTTTGAATACTGAACGTGAAGTATCGTCCTATTTATTGCTGAATGTCCCTGCGAATGGTACACCGGACTTAGAAGTAAGACGTTATAAAATGTTAAATAATAATAATTTTCTCAAAATCTACCATATTTCCTTCATAAAAATGGAGGTACAAATTTGGAATACTATTAACAAGTTACAAGATTAACAACATTGGACAGTCAAAATTGCCTCTACTAAGGAAAGCACAGAATAAACATTCATCATCTTCATTAGAAGGTGTTTCCCAACAGCAATACTGAATTCAGATGAATAGTCTCTCGTCTTTTCTCGAACTTGTTCTATGGCTTCTTGCATTGTCTTTTCATTCCACAGTTTTCTAAGTTTGTTGGAAGGTGAGGCTTTTCCTCCCCTTACAGTTGCCAACGAAACAGAAATCAGGTATAAAGATGGAATACTAATAATACTAGTATTTCATATTTGTGACACATTGATGTTGTAAATAATAATTTCAAAACATATCATACTTTTAAAAGATTCTTAGGAAAATATTTGGGGCTAAGAGGGGTGAAGTTACAGAAGAATGGAGAAAGTTACACAACGTAGAACTGCACGCATTGTATTCTTCACCTGACATAATTAGGAACATTAAATCCAGATGTTTGAGATGGGCAGGGTATGTAACACGTATGGGTGAATCCAGAAATGCATGTAGTGTATTACTTGGGCGACCGGAGGGAAAAAGACCTTTGGGGACGCCGAGACGTAGATGGGATGATAATATTAAAATGGCTTTGAGAGGGGTGGGATATGATGATAGAGAGTGGATTAATCTTGTGGTTCATCTGTCTTCAACACAAGACGTACTCTTCCGCTGCACCGTAAGGCAATATATTCAATTAAGCAGTTCCCCTTCTAGCACAGCCGTACAAGGTTTTTAGAATTGTTTTCGGTAGTGGTCTTTAATATAACAAAGTTTCACGTAATTTTAGATCACAAGAGCACATGCCTCCAGGCGTTGCGTACAACCTCTGCTGACGCTGCATACATATCTTTTTTCATATTTTCGACGATTTATAATTGCACAGTAACATATCTTGTAAATGCAGACTTCATGACATTTATTATGTAAAAATCATAGGATACCTTTTCATAATTGAAAGTAAGCATCAGACCTATTTCTAATCTTAATATTTTAACAGTTTTAAATCTATATATATATATATATATATATATATATATATATATATATATGCATATGTAATTTCAGATCACAAGATATATATATATATATATATATATATATATACATTAATGTTTTATGATATCCTTTGCATGATTTTACTTTTAACAAAACATGGCTTAATGTAACCCATTGTATTTCAATGTAACTGTTCGATTCAAGAGGTAATAATGATCTGAAGATTGTTTTTATAAAACAGAAAACGTTAATCAAGGAAATGAAATAAAAATAAAACATTGTATTTTCAAATCAGGTAAGTTTATGACGGTCCTTTTCAAAAACATTGATAAATTAATACAACTTATCGGAACAAAGATGGGTATTAAAAATCTTGCATAGGATAGGGACTAATGCCGGGCTTACAGTATGTGAGGGCGGCAATGAGCTTGCGGGTTCCTTAAAAGCCATTTGTAAGTAAATAAGTAAGTATCGTAATTTAAAAACGAAATCAATTAAACATACATTTCTATAAACGTAAATTATATCTCTTTAAGAATACATATCATTAATGTTTCTAACATTGAGGAATAGCAATGTGTATTCAAGAAAATAACTTACCGCTAAAATGTTCACTTTCCTCGAAAACGCAATAATGATAAACTACAACAGTTCACCTTCCAACTGCAAACTAACACATTCCCGAGGAAGAGAGTATCAGTGCGTAGTAATTTGGAAGGCTTCCACTAGAATACATCACGTCTCAGGTCGTATATCATACTATTTCATATTTGTACCCCTATTTCATATTTGTAACACTTCCTCTGTGGTATAATATAGGCCTAGTATAGTCTCAGACACGTTCAGTGTCTGTACATGTGAACGGACCCTTGCAGGCAATGATATTAATGGTAGTAGGGATGTCAGTCCTACGTGTCCGCCACTTTCAACCCCAAGAAAATTCTACTAGTACTCATTTCTGTTAAGAGGCCATAGTGCGACCGGAAGAATTAGACCGATGGTCAGAATCCATAACCCCATTGGAAATCGAATTCGCGACTTCCGGCTTTGCAGAGTTACGCCTTAACTGCGACTCTACCTCCCGCACAAAAAGTACATGTAAGTAACTTATATTTCTAGCTGTGTTCATCTTGCACACATCTGTAAAACTACAAATATTAAATTTATCTTCGAAAACTACTTGTACTTGCCAAAATGTAATGCTTCTGTTATTAATAATTCTTGATAAAGTTCCTTTTTCAATTCATGAGTCTAATATTTTTCAGCTACATATAAGAGAAGTTTCTTTAAATTATATGTAGTGGGCTTCATAAATTTTGTAACGAAACGATGAGGAGTAGATTATCTTCGGAAACTTTATCGGAAGAAAAGTGCTCGAGGTAAACATGTGAAGGAAGTTCGGGTGACAGGAGGATTCTTTCTGATATTGATAGGGGAGAGATTGCAATTTAAACTGAACCTGGGAGTTTCTTGTCTGCACTTAACAGCCGACACTCACCTCGTAAGGTTGTAGGATTTATACGAATATAATTTATTGTGTACACCAATACACAGTGTCATCATTTAAGAACCGAATGATAATAGGCTACTTTGTATGTGGTACATTCTTCGTGGTTGCCAGATATGAAATAATACAATTTTATGCGAACTTACGAATAGGATCCGTCTCTGTAGAGTAACGGTTTGCTTCCCTGACCGTGAAATGAGCGGGCACGGATTATAATTCCGGTTGAGACAAGTTACGTGATTGGTTGATCTCACGGTGTGACAAATGTCTCAATTCTGGTGTGATTATGTGGCAAATAGCTGTATCTGGTACAAGGAAGTTTGTCCATGGAATTGTGTTCTCTTTCTGTTGACGACCTAGGGAAACTTACTTTCTGGACGCCCCTCGTAGTTCGAAAATGTAACATAAACCTAAACTTAGGAAGGTATGTGAGGTGCAATATGCATATTTTGTACAATATGCGCCAAAACAAACAGTACTGAAAATGTTTACTGAACTGAAAATATATAATAAACGTGAAGACATGAAGATGGCTCACTTTTCTCTGATATTCTCTATAAAAAAACACGTTGATAATGCTTTTCATTATGTTCGCGTAGATTTCGAAACATGTTTGCAAGGCTGTAGGTTGTTGCAAGTGGAGAAAAAAACTCTACGAATTTTCCTCGCAATTCTACAATATTGTTTTCGGCAGGTTCTGTTGAAAAATTTATTCTTTCAACACACCCACAGAAATGCATCGGGTGGTGTAAGGTCGGGTGAATGCGATGGATACGGAAAATCTGTTCCACGAGAAATTATGCGTTCACCAAAATGTTACCGGAGAAAATTGAGTGAGATTCTGGCAGTGTGGCAGATGGCCCCATCTTGCTGGAAGCATTGAGTATACTCATACTAATTTTTAAAGCTGTTCGTTGAATACTTATTTTCGGAGACTATGTGAGTTCTTTTCTTGTTTCTTATTGAGTATACGTATGTATGTATGTTATGTTATGTTATGTTATATTATGTTATGTTATGTTATGTTATGTATGTATGTATGTATGTATGTATGTATGTATGTATGTATGTATGTATGTATGTATGTATGTGTGTATTTATTTATTCATATTGCAAATGGGTATATACCTGGTGGCAGTGGTAACTAATTACACTCAATAATGACAATTAATAATAAACACAACTAATAAAAACAATAGGCCTAATTAATAATAATAATAATAATAATAATAATAATAATAATAATAACAAGGAGCATCCTAAATTAAATGAAGCATGATCACTTAAAATAACATTTAAAGTAAATCTAATTTGTATCTTAACCCGAAGTTCGAACTAAGACCCACGAGTGTGACAGGTTCATACCTGCACAAGTACCTTTCGGCACTACACTTATTTCGCTGTCAACTCACTCACTGCACTGATTCTATCCTGATTTCACTAACACTTCTAACCATTTCACTGTTCAAATACTTTGCACAGCCACTTCACTGACACAAGCACATTTCACTTACACAATAGACTTCACTGACACTACACACTTCATTGACTCAACACACTTCCTCACTGATAGAACACTTCAAATAACAAGATATCAATTACACGCTTTAAATAGTTTGTATAATATACTACCGTCTATTAGTATAGTTCTTAAGCCTATTTTTAAATACATTTTTGGTTATTGATAAAGCCTTTAGTAAGTCTAATAGTACGATTGAGAAAAGAAAACTTTCCAGTGTCCGTCCTCTGTCTTCTTTCCCTCAATTTATATGAAGGAGTAATTTGGCGGCTGCAACCTATTTTTTATTTCTCTCCAGGCAGGCTCACCCCTGTATGTTTTGAACATTGCACATAATCGAATTCGCGTTCTCCGGTCCGTGAGTGGTGAATTATTACAACACTTGAGAGCCCGTTTTTGAATCTTTTCCAGTGTCTTAATATGTTCTAATCTGTAAGGAACTCAACATGCAGCACCATATTCCATTACTGGACCAACTAGTGATCTGTGGACAAACTAGTGATACAGTATCATATCGGAAATACAGCAAACAAAAGTGCAACAAATTGTGATTCCCTAATGCGTAGGGCAGAAGATGCGTTACAATCACTGGAAATCACATTAAAGATCTCCTGTGATGTTGGTGAACAACTATTCATATCTCGGAAGATATTAATTTTAGGATTCATGTTTATTAGACTTTTTTGTCTTATTTTGATGAATGCTACCAGCACTCAGATTATTGAATGCTCTTTTTAATTTATGAAAAATTCACAAAATGGGACAAATGAGACACGTTTCACAGGTCGCTATTTGTTAAAAGGACAGATGTCACATTTTTTTACAATTAATTTTTTTATTGAAATATGTTCTGTTACCATAGGCACATCAATTTATGTTAAAAGAACTTTAAAAAGCCAAGTACAAACGGTTAAAATGTAACATAACATTTTGTAATATATGTTTAAAGTGCGGATGCCATGGACAGTATTTGTCTCTCTTGTAAAATTTGTAATTTTGGACTTCTGCCTTTTTAACAAATAGCGATTCAGATATTTTTAATTATTTATTTATATAATTTCTTTTTTCTGTTCATTATTGTTAATGTATAGATCAGTGTTACATAACTGGCTACTATTAGGGCTATTAAAAAGATACTTTTGTTTTATTTTACAATTTATATAACAATGTACTGTACATAAAAATGTCAGTTCTCTGATATCGCAGAACTGACAGTCACAAAACTGGCAAAACCAATTTTCAATTTGTTATCCCTTAAATCCCACGTTGATTATTGAGTTTAAGATTATGTTGAATGTGCACACCCTCATATCTCACTGTTAACATAAACTTATATGACATATTTTACATATTTTACGGAATTTAACTATCACAGAACTGACTGGTAATAAAGGTACTTACCGGAAAACAGTTAAGTTACTATGCTTTTCTTTCTCTAATATAAAAATTACAAATCACCCTTTCACTGCATACTTCTACACTGTGGCCCATACCAAACAACTGAAGAGCTGTTCTGGACTCCTGCAGTCATCCAGTGGATACTTATATCGCTTGTACACTATCTGCCAAAAAGTAATTGGGCACTGCTTTTGCCACTTTAGAACCTCTTGGTACCACCTCTTGTTGCTATAACAGCAGCCACCCTGTCAGGCATGCTCTCCACTAGTTTGTGTAGGATATCCACTGGAATGCGTCGCCATTCCTCTTGTAACATGGCACTCAGACAATGGAAGTTGACCGCATCTCCCGAGACCTCAATCGCCGGTCAAATTCGTTCCAAAGATGCTCAATGGGTTTGAGATCAGGACTCTGTGCAGCCCAGTCCAACCGGTGAACATTATTGTCTCCATACCACTGGATAGTAGCCGCCGAAACATGGGGCCAACTTCCATTGTGCAACTGAGTGCCATGTTGCAAAAGGAATGGCGACGCATTCCAGTGGATATCCTACACAAACTAGTGGAGAGCATGCCTGACAAGGTGGCTGCTGTTATAGCAACAAGAGGTGATACCACGAGGTTTTAAAGTGGCAAAAGCAGTGCCCAATTACCTTTTGCCAGATAGTGTAGTATGTGTCACAGAACTGACATTAATTATTAGGGATTGATTTAAATAATATTTAGAGCATTAAAAACAATTTAATTACTATCTTTTGTAATAAACTACTGTAATAAATGACAGGGGTGTGCTAACATTTAATCCCGTCAAATATTGTGTTTCACTCTTTTAATTGCTGAGTGGCAATATAAATGCTTTCGAAGATCTAGGCACGGATACGCCACAGAACTGACATTTCCACACTCAGAGTTGCTGCTCAGGTATAATAAGATTTAATTACAATTATTGTCCAAACAATATTTAAATTACAAAATGGTGGTTGTCATTTTAGTAGGTAAAATTCTATAATTTCCGGTCAATTGCACAATAAATTTCAAGAACATGTTTTGGCTAATTTTGTGATTACTAGCCATATCCTATGATGCTGATAAGTAAGTAGGCCTACTCATATCTCGGAAGAACTCAATTTTAGAACTCATACTAATTAGGATTTTTTCCTTGTTTTGATTAATACTATAACCACTCAAAATATTTAAAGCTTTTTTTTTGTAAAACCCTATGTATCGCGTAAATAAGAGTTGGAGCGAGTGAAGAACATTTGTTGATATATATTTTGTGACTTTAAAAACCAATGCTCTCGTAAAGAATGAAAATGAGAATCTTTTATGTAAGATTGCAGTTTTAGAATCTACTTGCAATTTATAATGAGAATGTGTTAAGTATTTTCTTTAACGCAACCGTCCGATTTCTTTCACACGTGATAATTTTTCAATATTAAGTAATTATTACGAATTTGTGATCAAAATAATACCATCTAATTAGTCTGCGCGAAGTGTATAAATTTCCGCTCCCTTCCAGAGAGTTGATTTAAACTTGCAAAAACTTCGGTTAAACTATAGCGGAAAATGATAATAAGTAAGCTAGTTGTTGTGGACCTCTGGAGAAAGAACTAAGGAAGACACTAGTGAAGTGCTTTGTATGGAGTGTGGCATTGTATGAGGCACAAACATGGACATTACGACGAAGTGAAGAGGAGCGAATAGAAGTATTTGAAATGTGGATATGGAGAAGAATGGAACGTGTGAAGTGGGCAGGAGACCAAGAAATGAAGCTGTGTTGGAAAGAGTGAGTGAAGAAAGTATGATGCTGAAACTGATCAGGAAGAGGAAAAGGAATTGGTTGGATCACTGGCTGAGAAAAACTGCCTATTGAATAATGCACTAGAATGAATGGTGAACGGGAGAAGAGTTCGGGGTAGAAGAAGATATCAGATGATAGACAAAATTAAGATATATCTGGATCATATAAGAAGAGAATTTTTAAGAAATTTTATTGCAAAAATTACATTCATTAACAAAGATTTTGCAATACTATTGTCATACTCGTATATGAATATTCTTCAAAATTCGAAATTGATTACCAATCTCATATTCAAATACATATACAAATTCTTGTATAAATACAAGATGCTTGAGGTCGGGTGTGACCAAAAATGAAAACTGGATAGAAGAAAAAAATAAATGAAAAAAAAATAATAATCAGTACTGTGATTAAACTGTTAACTGTAATTACACATAAAATTTAAAAACAATAATAAAACAATCAAACGGTACACAGCCTATAAATAAACATACTAAGTTAAGAATACAACATTGTTAAAGTGACAAACAACAAAGGATAAGAATTTACATGATTATGATTTTAAAAACAGATCGAGCACTTGTTTTTTGAATAACGTATTGTTTAATAATTTTAGTTTAGGATTCTTCTTTATGAAATCATTATACAATCTTGGACCGTAATTATAACTGTGTCTTAGATCTGCTTCAGTCTTACATTTTGGTTCAAAGAGGGGAAGCGAAATATTGTATCTTCTGGCCATGATCGGATGATATAAATTTAGCTTGATATTTATGGTAGTAATTCAAAATAGTATACATATAAATTTACTTGATATTCAAAACATTAAATTCTTTGTATATGCGATGAGTTGGATGGTCGAGGTTTCTTCTTAAACATATTTTAATAATTGTTTTATGTAGTAATATTAATGGGCGAAAGGTACTCTGTGATAATCAATCCCATGCTATAATTCCATACTGTATTATAGACTGAACTAGGGCTAAAAATATTGTTCTCAATAGTTTTACTAGCATAAAGCGACGCAATTGAACAAATTTGTACAGAGTTTTACGTAATTTAAGACATAGGCTAAGTAGTTAATATGACTATTACACTTTTACTACGTCATACTACTTTTGACCAATAAAACGGTACGAAAGGACGTCTTTCAAGCAATCACGGCTCTTTATCGCAGAATTTTATCGCGTCCCTGCATTTGTTTAATTTTATTGTTTCCCTAGCATTTGTTTCTTTGTTTGCCAACATTTCAAACTGAACTGGTCTGGACGTGGGGGGGGGGGGAAACAAAACAAACAAACAAACCACTCCAGTCGATGCACAGCAGTTTCAAATATGACTCGCATTGGCATTCAAGAACAAGAATTAATAAAGATCACTGGTCATAGCTATGCATCTTCCCTGAATCCCTATTTACAAATAAATGAAGAGCACCATTCGGAAATCCTGAATAAGCTGAGGAATATACCATGTACATGAACGAGTTCCACTTCTTTTACGCTCACGTCCAATATAACATCAACTGAACTACCAACCACTAAACCACTCAAATTTGAAAATTGTACTTTCAATAATTATTGTTCCTTTTAAAATTATTCATGTTTATTTTTTATTTCATCATCGTTAATTAAAACTTTCCTTGTTTATTTATCATCCCTAATTAAAAGTTTTGTAACACTTGTTTATATTATTTAGGTAATGTTATAGCTTCTGCTATATGATATTATGAATAGTCACGTATCAGAGATTGTTTAATACAAAAATTTATTGAAAATCATCTTCAAGAGGCGTTGATTACTGGGATTGGGATAATTGAAGTGGAATGCAACTGTTTTAATAAAAATGAAACTGAATCAACAAAGCATTCTTGGCCAATAACCGTCCACAAAGTTCAATGAAGATTCCATAATTAGCACAACTGATAACAAGAAAACAGCTAATCATAACACACTACTGCCATCCACTAGCGTAATATTTATAATGTTGAGATGGTGCAAATTTGAAGACGGTTTTGTATTTTCGCAAGTCTATTAATATTTTCTTGTATTGGAGTACTTCGTTACTTCTAATCTTTATATCCTTACTTCTAATCGTGTATTAGTCAATTAAATCCCACTCGAGTTTTGATTTTCTCTAGATAAATCAAAATCCCTCGTGAGATTACTGTTGAAAATTCCATTTTAAGTTTTGATCGTTGCAGATACCTAAATATTTCATTTGATTTGATGGGCGTAGTTTAGGACAATTGAGGGAACAAAGAGGAAGGCAGAAAATAGGAAAGATTAGAGGAAACTGAGTTTTCAGTGAAAGACGCCCTTGGGCAGAACACTGAATGAATGAATGAATGAATGAATGAATGAATGAATGAATGAATGAATGAATGAATGAATGAATGAATAAGTTGTTAACTAAACAAGTGCAAGGAAACAGTATATTTAAGGATTTCACTGAACGTTACTTTTGTGATAAGGCTGGCTGACTTCAGAAATGAATTCGTTATGAAGGACGAAGAGTTGAGTAGCGACGGAAGTTTGTTGTTCTTCATGTTACGGTACAACTCGCGGTTTCGTCTGTCAGCTTCAGAGTTCTATCTTATTTCTGAGGAAAAGTGAATGAAACTTTTATTTCATTAACGTGTTGTCTTTCGCGTTTCTCTTGTTCTTAGTATTTCTGGAAGTGACTGTCGAGTTTCCAACATCTTTTCTGGTCCTTTTGTCACTGACACGAGCGGTGGCTTCAGCCTCACCACAAAGAATATTTATGAAGTCTTCCTCACACTCTGCAACTCATTGAAGACAGAGGGAATTAATTGCGGTGTGAGTGCATTTACCCTTCCTCTCTCCTACCTATAACAAAATCATGGCTTGAATTACAAACTGCAGAATGCCAATTAAATTATGGAGTCAAAACGCTCTTCGTCTTTTGATGTAGAACTACGTCTTTCTCCTCACTAGGTATGGGAGGCAACTTGGGAATTGACCCTCACATAACAGTGCAACTCCGTTTCCTTGTTCTCCTTGGATTTCTCTTGTTTTTCTGGTATTCTCATTGATCAGCTTGTATTCCACTTTTCTCTTTGTGTTCCCCTTGTTCTCATTGCAGTCTCCTTGATTTCATTGTATTACCCTGTTTCCTTGATTTCTCTTTATTCTTCTTGTCTTGTCCATATCCTCCTTGTCTTCCTCTTGTTATCCTCGCCTTTCCCGTGTTCTCCTTGTCGTCTTCGTCTTTCCCTTGTTCTCTTTGTCTTCCCCTTGATCTCCTTGCTCCTCATGTTCTCCTCATCTTCCTTTTGAGCATCTTGTTTTCCACTTATTCTACTTGTCCCGCCAGTTCCTCCTTGTTCATCTTGTCTTCCCTTTGTTATCCTCGTCTCCTCCTTGTACTTCTTATATTCTAATTGAGGCGGTAGCTGGAAAAAGGGCCCTTAAGCAAAAGCCATTTTTCCAGAAAACAATGATTAAAATATTTATTTTTATGTAGGGTAAAGTGTCCTAATTCCGTGATACTCCTAATTCCGTGATACATTTCTTTCACTGAATGTTACGGAATTTGGTATCTTGCTAGGAAGTTTACCGATGTCTCAAAAGTAGGCGAAAGGAAAGAGGCATTGTTTCGAGAAGGATGTCTGGCGCTATGTTCCAACGGCAAAACTTTGACTGACATTCAATTTAAAAAAGTGTCACGAGATTAGGGGTATCACGGAGTTAGGCAACTTTACCCTATTTGCGATTTGAATGCACTTTTATCAAAATAACAATTTGCATGCTGTTACTATAATATTTGTCTACAAGTTTCTGTTAAATATTTTATTCCGACTTTAATAGAGTTATATATATATATATATATATATATATATATATATATATATATATATATATATATCTTATTGGAGCATTTTATAGACCTTTCTTCCAGAGAAGTTTATTATCAAAATACTTTCAACATGATTATATTTTAGCATTGAACAACGCACATGACAGAGGTTTACAAGTTCATAATCATTTTAGTAAAATTACATTGTATTTCTTACATATATCTCATAGTTACGTCATAAATTGTACGAATTTGTAAAAATCAAGAATATCTGTTGGGTACAGAATACAGGTTATTTAGTATTAATTTAGAATGGATTCACACTCACTTCAAAGTTTATCTTCAGAGTGCAGTTTACACTTCAGTGCACATCCAGGCTGGACTCACACTCGCTTTGAGGATCATCTTTACTGATGTTTGCTGAGTTCCACAACTACGCAAAGATGCACGGGTTCATTCAATTAGCTACCCTGCCCTCTGTTTACAAGATTTTGAAACGAAACTATCTAAGCAAGTAGATTTTAGAACGGAGAATCGAAATAAACATTCTCTCGAAAAAGGACCTATAGAACTATTGACCCACTTTCCGGCTACCTCCTCAGTTATTCTGCGTGCATTTCCCTTGTTTACCTTGTATTCTCCTTATTCTCATTGTCCTCCCCTTATTCTCCTTATATTCTCCGCGTTTTCCTTGTCGCCTTGTTCACTTTGTGTTCCCTTATTCTCCTTGTTTTTCTCTTGTTCTCCTTGCATTCCCATTGTTTCCATTGTATTCTCCTTGTTGTCATTACATTCCCCTTGTTGTCCTTATATTCTCCTTGTTTCCTTGTATTACTCTTGATCTCCTTGTATTCCCCTTGTTCTCCTTGTATTCCCCTTATTCTCCTTGTATGCCCCTTGTTCTTCTTGTATGCCCCTTGTTCTCCTTGTATTCGCATTGTTCTCCTTGTGTTCCCCTGTTTTTCTTGTGTTCCTCCTGTTTTTATTGTGTCTCCTTTATTTTCTTATGTTCCCCTGTTTTTCTTGTATTCCCCATGTTTTTCTAGACTTTCCCTTATTTTCTTGAATTCCTATAGTTTTCTTTGAATTTCACTTGTTTCGCTTGAATTCCTCGTATTCTCATTGCATTCCCCTTGTTCTCATTTTATTCTCCTTGTTCCCCTTGTATTCTCCTTGTTCTTTTTGTATTCGCATTGTAATTCTTGTATTCGCAGTGTTCTCCTTTCGTGATCTTAGTTTTCTTGAATTCTCCTTGTCATTATTCATTTGTATATGTATTATTTGAATTTCAGTAAATCTAAGTTTAACTGACGTGAATCACGTCTTTTATGTTTTTATTTATTGTGTTTTTATATTCTTTCACTTCACGTAAGAACTTCATTTTCATCTGTCTATATACTTTTACATTCATTTATACTGGTGCACCCATAAATTTACATAGATATAACGATGACTTCATAGAATTAGGCTAGATAACTGAATTTGAGTTTCCGAAATTGAAATCGTGGATAGGTGCGCGAAAACTATAAAACATTTCGTGACTCGACTGCCAGTGAGTCAAAGCCGACCATCCGAGTGCTGGCCTCACGTCCACATGCCTCAGCAGAGATGAATGATCATCCAATCATTGCGGGGGTAACGTAGGGTCAGAACGATGCTTCCCCTTCTTCGGCCAGCCGTTATATTTAGCTATAAAATTGAATTTCGCTATTCACTGTAGTTCCCCAGATTTATCACAATGCAGGTATGGCACCGATCCCGTACACTGACTGAAATTTTTTGAGGAAATCTTTTCCCTCGAGAAGATTCGAACTAGTGCTGGTTCCTTAGCTCTAGTTCAAGTCTTGAGCCATATACCACGCATCTACTGCGCGGGATGGGAGAAATGCAAAATAATTGAAATTGAATGAATGAATGAATGAATGAATGAATGAATGAATGAATGAATGAATGATTGAATTAATTGTATGTATGTATGTATGTACTGTATGTATGTATGTATTATGTATGTATATATGTATATATGTATGTATGCATATGTACAGACCGATTATTTAGTTCTGACAGCTCAGCGACGCGAAAGGGGAGAAGTAATAGGAATAGTGGGGAGAGTTCCGGAGTAGAGGTAAAGGCGCGCGGTCGGTAAAGGAATGCAGTACAGCTTAACTGTACTGGAAACACAACGCTATAGGGGAGAGTCGGGTAGTATCGGACATCGGGTAATATCGGACAGAGAGTTTCTTTCATCTACCACACGATGATAGTACCTGATTGACATGGTTACGTTTCTGTGATGTCGCATAGAGAAACGTAATCATGTCATTCAGGTACTACCATATGGTGGTAGATGAAAGAAACGCACTGTCCGATATTACCCGATGTCCGATACTACCCGACTCTCCCCTACGGCATGCGTAACATCCGATCGCAGGAAACAGACTAACCTGAACATCCCTTGGCGTAACTAAATGGACTCGCCTGACCCAGGCGCACATTGCCGGCGACTGTCAGGACTAAATAATCGTACTGTATGTATGTTTGTAATGTAATGTAATGTATGGATGATTTGATGAATGAATGTATGTATGGATGAATTGACGAATCTACGTATGGCTGAATGAATGAATGAATGAATGAATGAATGAATGAATGAATGAATGAATGAATGCATGAATGAATGAAGTAAAGCAGACGAAATGAAGAAGTAATGTGCATTGGATGGATCGCAGAAACTGTAAAATTCTTACTTGAAGGAAGAAGCTCTGTAGGAAGATGGCGGAACAATTTAGTATTCAACAATTAATGTGTGTTAAAGTTTTAAACATAACTGACATATTTTAATTGCAGTTATCTTTGATAAGAGGCCAAATCTCTACCACAAATATTACAAGCTCAAAATATCTACGTTAAACTAGTTTACAATGTCCAGTTTCATTTGTAAAGTTGAGAATACTTGTCCGTAACTGTACTAAAGTGCCTGCCCCCCTCCAGTGTTCGGGATACCGCATCGTCTTGCGAGTTTGAGAGCCACCGGCAAATTTTATGGGATACGTCATCTTAGTCTTGCTTCATCAAATCTGATAGCCTACATTCGAAAACCAGATGTCAGATGGATGGCAGTTCTCCCAAGTTACTGCCTGCTTTAGTGACATTTTGAAATTATAATCTTCAGCATGTAAGAATTGACCCATTTTAACTAGGTTTATAAAGATTACGGAGCAGGTTCACCAACTTAATTCTGGACAGAGAGAGAATATAAATAGAAAGAATGAGATAGAGATCGAAAAATAAGTTCGTAAAACATGTAAGTCTAGCTGAATATAATAGCTTGTAGAACAGTGTTTCAGGTTTTAAAAATTATCCAATATGTTTGAATCAGATTATTAAAAAGATAATAATGTACAGCTGTCAAAAAAAAAAGTGGCCGCACTCTTGAACAGCGAATATTTTCAAAGTTCACTTCGGGTCGCGGCGATGTTACACGATGCATGTGCTTGTACAAGCAGTTCCGGAACTATGGAAGTGTTCCATATCTGCTCCTCGCAGACCAGCGGTAGAGTGCTTGTTTAATGATTCAAAGGTTGTGGGTTCGCGCCTTCTTCAAGTTTTCATTTTATTTTTTAATCGTTCTTTAGCGATGTAAATGATATTCAAATTATCATTTATATCCAGTTATCGTTCTTGATGGATATACGTTATTTATATTTTGTTATCGTTCTTTAGGGATATGAATAAAATTCAAGTCATCATTTGTATTCTGTTATCGTTTTATAACGATATGAATAATAATAATAATTATTATTGTATCTCCAGTGGGGGTTAGCCCTATTTTACATATGTATGTTAGGGCTATAGTTTTATACACAAAACAGATAAGCATAAAGAGAAATGGAAAAGAAAATTAAATTAGCTTACGCGATGTAAACAAAACATAAACAATCCGTAAATTAGGCATTGCGATTGCAAAACAAGTATCAGTTATCAATTTGAAACATACAAAAACATTAACAACACACATACGTAACACTTCTATAACACAAATATGCAGCTTTCCATACCATACATCATAAATTAATACACAATAGTCACACAAACACAATCAAACTATAATTACGACATTGCGACGACATCAAGCATCCCATAACTGACTCACATACATAACAAATCAAGCATCCGTTGCAACACATACACTTCAACATAGTAACCACACTTTTAAAAGTTACAAATTTGGCTCCAAGAAGAATAAATAGGACACTGTTACTAATTACTATTCTTCTACAATTTCTTAAATACATCTGTAATAAATCTGTGAAATTCCGATATGAATAATATTCACGTTTTTTATATTGTTATCGTTCTTTAGCGATATAAATAATATTCAAGTTATCATTTACCCTATATTCTGTTTTCCTTCATTAGCATTATAAAATAATATTAAAGTTATTTATATTGTTATTGTTCTTTCGCAATATAAATAATCTGTATTTTATGTAGGTAATTATTATAACACAAATAAACATCTTTCTTTGTAAAATAGGTTACTTTATTTAGATAATTAAACACGTATTATATAATATCTTATATTAATTAAACAAACCGATATTTATCATTTATATTGTGTTATCGTTCTTTAGTGATACTGTATAAATAATATTCAAGTTATTTATATTGTAATCGTTCTTTAGCGATATAAATAACATAAATTTAATATTAGGTTTGGAAAAATCCAGTTGCATAATACTGGTATTAGTTTTTCTTTTTGTATTATTACATTATACTATCTTGAACCACAATAAAATGAAAAGGAGTAACGAGGAATTGAACCTGAGACGTTGACATCTAAATTCCGACGTTCGTCCGCTGAGCTACGAGGGCAAAAGTGTGGAAACATTTTCGGAAAAATTGGCCCAATCACACTCTAAGATTTTCTGATGATTCGTAGAAGCTAGTCCAGGATGCAGGGGGCAAAGGCTAATTGAGATTTCCCGATCTCTGATAGGGTCAAACATCCTGATAGAATTAATATTTAACCCTTGCCGTGACTTTCGGTGAAGTCCGGAGGGCCCAATTAGTCAAATCCACTCTCCTCATCTCCACGCTTGGGTCCCCTGGAATTTAATAAGATGCGAAAGAGATAGTGGTGTGCGGAAAGCAACGGGATGTTACCGCATTTAGGCCTATCCTTCCCAAGAAAAACTGCAAACATGAACAAAGGAAGCTTTAAATAGAAGAAGAAGCATCTTCTGCGGACCTCTGGAAAAAGAACTAAGGAAGAGACTAGTGAAGTACTTTGTGTGGAGTGTGGCATTGTTTGGGGAAGGAACATGGACATTAGACGAAATGAAGAAAAACGAATTGAAGCATTTGAAATGTGGATGTGGAGAAGAACAGTGCGTGTAAAGTGGACAGACAGAATAAGAAATAAAATTGTGTTTGAAAAAGTGAGTGAAGAAAGAATGATGCTGAAACTGATTAGAAAGAGAAAAAGGAATTGGTTGGGTCTCTGGTTAAAAAGAATCATAGACGACATTAGGATATGTGGATCATATGCGGAGACTAAGAGGAAGGCAGAAAATAGGAAAGATTGGAGATTGCTGGGTTTGCAATGAAAGACCTGCCCATGGACAGAACACTTATGTATGTATGTTCAGAATGCCTGGAATATCGTGTCTAAAAACAGTCGCTATTTGCATAGACTTGTCAATTCCATGCCCACTCGATTGCAAGATGATCGAGATAAGAGGAATATAGACTAAATATTGAATTATGGCTTTTTGTTTTGTTTTTTGAACGCTTAATTGTTTGAATGTTTTAAGGCCGACGCCAGTAAATTTGTTTTGTTTATGCCACGAAAGATATTTTTATTGAGAATAAAATCTTTTTTCTTTCCATTTGCAGCTACAATATCATAATGATAAAGTCATGGCATAATATGTTAATGAACCTGATGTTAATTACTAAAATAATCGTAAACGAAAAAGGAGCCATTATGTATAGTTAGTCTCTCTCAAAAACAGAACAAAAAAGAACATAAAAAGCACGTGGTTGTAGTCGAACGCAGGACCTCATGAATAAGAGGCCTGAACGCTACCATTATGCTATCGATAACACACATAATACTTCAATTATAACTGTAGATATCAGGCAACGTGGTCCAACAACATGTAACATCGCCTGTCTCCGAATTGTAGCGAAGATACCCGAAGGGAACTTTGTTCCAGGAGAGCGGCCACTTTTTCTTTTGACAGCTGTACAATCAAGAATTACATATGTTATTTGTCGATTTGGAAAAACATATGATATGGTCCCACACATTAAACTTTCGGAATATTTGGGAAGAGTTGATATTTCAAAAAGTTTAATTAAAGCAATTCAAAATTTATACAGACATTCTTTGGGAAGAATAAAAATAAAAAAATAAGGTATCAACTGAATTTGGTATTATTAAAGGATTACGCCAGGGATGCTGCATGTCTCCAATATTGTTTAAAATTTACCTGGAAGAAGCTCTGAAAAAATGGAAGAAGAAATGTAGGCATATGGGTGTTTTGGTTGGCGACAAAAATATATATACTCTAAAATTTTCTGATGCTCAAATTATATTAGCAGAAGACTATGATGATATTGAATACACGAGCAGAAAACTCATTTAAAAAATATGAAAAATCTGGATTAAAATTTAATTTTTAAAAATCTCCTTATATGGTTATTGGGGGAAAGAAACAAAATCTGATACTTGAAAATAAAGGTGTTATTAAATATAGTAATAAATACAAATATTTAGGTGTTACAATCATAGATGATGGAAGAAACCATGTAGAAATGAAAGATCGTTTGAAGAGAGGGAAATATACAATATCCACTCTTAATCAAGTATTATGGGATAATAAAATCAGAATTGAAACTAAACATAAGATTTATAAATCAATTGTGAGAAGTACAACTTTATATGTGGCAGGAACCTGGCAATTGCAAAACGCATTCAAAAATAAATTTTTGGCCTTAGAAATGGATTATTGGAGACGATCAGCAGGAATTTCAAGAAGAGATAAAATTAGAAACGATATAATCAGAGAGAAAATGGAAGTTAAGAATGATATTGTAGAGGATATTTTCACAAAACAACTTATATGGTATGGGCATATGATGCGAATGAATACGGAAAGATTACCAAGGTTGGCATATGATTGGACCCCAACAAGAAGGAGAAAAAGAGTAAGACCTATGACAACATGGAAAAAGGGCATTCTGGAAGCTATGGAAAGAAGACAATTAGGAGAACACCTATGGAGAGTTAGAGGGGAGTGGTATCTTGCAGTGCGATACATTTATCATTGACTGTAAATTAATATTTGGCTGTCGGAAAATGTCAAAAGGCATTGTAAACTGACAAATACATATGTTAGAAGAATAACGGTATTGCAAATTGGAGTTACCAAATTAATTTTTTCAAATCAAATATCTATGGAAATAAAAACGCTATTGCTCATTCTACATCGAAGGTAGAATTGAAACATAAAAGTTTTTCTCTAACGAAACCTAAAGATAAAAATTGAAAACTGTCCAAGTTTTGAGAAGAAAATTGAACTTAAACGGACTTAATAGGAGAAAAATACCGAAGTTAAAGAAAAATATAGAATGCTTTCTGCGTCTACAGAAATTGATAAATCCATCTGCAATATGATCTTCCTAAATCTGTTATTCTTCATGGTTTATATTTTAATAATTCCTTAGGTAAACGGTTATATGACATCCCATGGACGAGTTCATTGATTGATATATTTTTATTTCTTCTACTATTTCCTCTGTATTCCGTTTGTTTCAAATTTCGTCGTTTTCGATTCTCTCTCTTAAAGTTAACTCCACTTAAAGAAAACAAGAATCATTTTCTGTCATGTTGGAGAAAAGTCTAATATTCTCTTCCCTACATAACAGTTGGTTTTGAGATTGTTATGATATCGAATTTGGATTTATTTTCTCATCTTTTTTTTTTAAGTTTTTTTTTTTTTCAGAATTCCATGCAATCTGCTATATTTGATTAAATTTCTCTCAATGTTTTTCTGATGTTGAAAGTGTCAGTAATTGTCTTATTAATCAATATGTTTCCGCTGGTAAATCTTTAATGCCATTGATTTAGTTTTATGTTTTCAAATAGTCATGTTATATTATGTGGGAATGGATTTTAATATTAATATATAGTAAAATACAAACCACGTAATAATATAACTTATACAAATATAAAAAATACGAAAGTACACCAGCATGAGACTACAATTTTCAACTCAATTAGCTTAAAGAAAAGACAAAACAATAAAATAATTTTATGTGTGTTCAGTGTACTTATTTCAGGATAAGTCTAATTAATACATTATATATACTGAGTCCAAATTTTCTACTGTGTTTTAATTCAACAGTTTTGTGATTTGTGGGTGTTTAGAAACAAACTGTAGTTTTGTTTCATATGGTATTCATGAGGATGAAATTTAAATTTATTGTGATTTTTATGGAAGTAAATCAGCAACGTTTAGTTTCTTTTTCTCTTCCCTGAAACCAAACGTATAAATTTATTTAAGGCGACACTATAGTGAAATAATGGTGAAAAATTAAGAAAATCCACTTTTTTGTTTTGTTTTTATGTTCGTAATTATACTTGAACCTTCTAGTTTCATAATATGGTTTGAATTTCTATTTGAGAGCCCGTCAAATTGTGACACGTGAATTTTATTTATTGTAATATAGAAAAAGGACTTTGCAAAATCCCGGTCGGGGCAAGTTATCTGGTTGAGGTTTCTCCGGGGTTTTCCCTCAACCCAATATGAGCAAATGTTGGGTAACTTTCGGTGCTGGACCCCGGACTCATCTCACCGGCATTATCACCTTCATATCATTCAGACGCTAAATAACCTAGATGTTGATACAGCGTTGTAAAATAACCCAATCAAATAAAAAAAACTTTGCAAAAAAATTCAAAATTGTCCCTGTGGCTATACAAACAAACACCGTTCTAATCCAAAACCTTCACAGTTCTAAGGTACCAGCTCATGTAATCAAATGTTACCAAACTTACGGTACGTGAACGAGTTGAGAGAAATGTTTTTTATGTTTTTTTCTCGACTTAAGTAGTTTCCTGAATTTAAAAAGCTCTTTGCACAATAGTTATTGTAAGATTGGTCTGAAACTTCTCGCAGAGGTCTATTAAATGTTTGTAAATAAAATTTAATTAGCATTTACATGAAATATGAATATTAAGGTCCTTCGAGACAATATTCATGTTGCAATTTGATCAACATATGCTGTAATGATAAATTAATGAAATTTAAACATTTATTGTGTCTCTCTATTTAGACTGAGCTCAAACGGCTAATTCATTTTTAGTCCCATGACTATTTTCAAGCTTTTGACCGAATATAAACTAAAAATTTTGGAGACTTTGTCGCAAGGAGCCCTTTTAGTCAACACAAAATATAGTCTATTTAAAAAATACAATTTCAAAACTATTAGCCTGACGACACCAAACTCTGAACAGATTATGTTATTGTAAGTATGATAGTTTAAAATAAAAAATTCTTTGATGAAAATTGTAGAAGTTTTAAAAATCACATAAATGTCCCCTTAGTAATTTCCGTTTTCATTGGTACTTCTCCCGCACTGCATTGTATTCTTCATATTAGCTTGCTTTAAACAAATTTTAATCGATTATTTGACTATTATTAATTGCGAAATTATCTAGAGTCTGTGGATTTAATACGAGGATTTTGTATCAAATTATCTGACATTCGTCTTACTGTTAGAGAAAATTTCGGAAATAGACCTAAGCAGGATTCGAACCTACGCCCTACCTTAACTCTGCACCGCAAGACTAGCCCGCTAACTGCTTAGCTATGGCCCTGATCCACTTGAGAACGCAAGCTGTATTTATCGTGTTATGATATAACGAATCACAAGATACTAAAATATGTATTAGAATAAAGAGTTAAACATTTTTCTCTTAAAGTAATTTATTCGAAATATTTATATTTTATAATCATAAAAGCCTACATGTTCTACATTTATATAATGAAGAAAACGCTTGTTTTAATTGTAACTGAACAAAATATTTGTGATAATATAACTTGTTTCGTTATAATATTATTTTATACCTGTATGCACACTTCACAATTTTCTATTATTTAGAGTTTTTTAAGTTTGTAATATCCCCCAGAGCACGTTTACTAAATTAAATACAACGATATTCTGTAAATGTTACGCAATTTAATTTAATTTTCCAACCGTACTCGTATACATTTATTAATTTTGTCCTAGTTTTTCTTCTGAAATTTATTATTAGTATTACATTTTTAATCGCAATTTTTCTATCGACCATTCAGGACTTGGGGTAGTCACATGACCTTATATTATTTCAGACTATTCAGTATGTTCAATACACTACGGGCAATTCTATAAGTTTTAAATTTGTCTAATTTCTGCGGTTTATTATTATTATTATTATTATTATTATTATTATTATTATTATTATTATTATTATTATTATTATTATTATTATTAAATATCAAAATATATGAATACAGTAAACTAATTTAGCCATAGGGATATCATGTGTACATTTATTATATCAGTATTGTAGGCCTACAAGAAAATACATATAATACAAAATGTAGAATAGTTACATTAACACTCAAAGCGGCAAGTTTGGATCAATTTCATAGTCTATTATGAATACATATGCAAAATCGAAAGTTAGAGCCCATTCACAATGAAAATATTTGCATTAACTCGAAGCCATTCTCTGACGTGAGCTTTGTGGTCTTCAGAAAGGTTTCGCGGGACCCATCGTGCACATACTTTGTGAAAGCGCAACCACTCAATAACATAGCTGTTCCTGTGACAGACCTAAGTTAGCGTCGTGCATTACAGGCGCTATGTTCGGTTCAATTTTGTCGAGTATGATCAAGTTCGATATTCGCAGATGTTTGCTGTGCAGGAGGAGGTCTGTCGTGTTTGTTCGCGTTGTTATAAAAATATTTGCTACTCTCACCCCTTCATGTTCTAACCGCTTAAGAATTTTAGAGCAGATCTTATGATTAGTTTTTCATATGAAATAAAACCAGTTTTGGCAAGCTGTTTAGACTAAAAAAATCCCTAAAATATTTCGTATTTTTTCTCCAGATTCAAATAAAAATCCCTAATTTGAAAATATAATAAATTTCAACGTAAGAATGAATAGAAATCTTTAGTAACATAAATTATAGTAACAAATAGAATACAATATAAATATTAATAGACTATATTTGCACTCATTAGTCCTTTTGAAGTACTCCAAAGAAGGGGAACTTGCAAGTTTTCATTATAATTTTTGGAATGTTGAAACATTAATAGTTTCTAATAGAAATAAAACTTTTTGTATTAAAGTTTATTTGCTTCAGTTTTTTAGTAGGTTATTTTACGACGCTTTATCAACATCTTAGGTTATTTAGCGTCTGAATGAGATGAAGATGATAATGCCGGTGATATGAGTCCGGGATCCAGCACCGAAAGTTGCGCAGAATTTGCTCATATTGGGTTGAGGAAAAACTCCGGAAAAAACCTCAACCAGGTAACTTGCCCCGACCGAGAATCGAACCCGGGCCACCTGGTTTCGCGGCCAGACGCGCCAGCCGTTACTCCACAGATTGGACGCTTCAGTTTTAAAGGGAAGATTAGTTTAATTGTCAACAGATTCCCAGTTGATCTAGTCACGCACACAGATCTATAATTTTCTTACTTAATCTTAAATAGGCCCATATTATATGAACTCAACTCAACCAATACAATTTCTTCGTAAGGAAGTTTAGTGGAGGAAAGGGGAAGTCCTCACTTACAAATACACTCACACGACTGTCTTATCCAATCATCTTCCTGTGAGAAAAAAAAGCTGTGAATTAAGCAACCAGGAAAGAACAGTCATATAATCTGTGGAGACACTTTTTTTTCTCTAAGAACAATGAGGAGTATGATAAAGATGGAACGCCATCTATTTGTTCTTATTAGGAAATATAATTCTAAAAAATATTTAACTCGAATTTTAAATATATAAAACCTAAAACAGAATATGAAAAAAAAATTAAAGATTGAAATCAAGAAATCTTCCTAGAAAAAATGAATTTAGAATAAATTATCCCTATATCCCAAAATGGCACTCAAATTCACTAGAATAGGGATAAATCCTTAAGGTTGGCAACACTGAATAAGACGAAGTTTATAATGTCTTGGTTGCCTCCCTCATGTTTGAACATTGCAGGACACTAACCCAACGTAAATTCCGCTACAATTGCAATCAGTAGACCGGGTAACTCATGCAATTGCATGCTTTTACATATTCGGTATATTGAATAAGTCAAAGTGGATCTTTGATGCATACAAACAATTGTTCTTCCTCTGACACATATCTTCAAGTGAGATGTACTGCCTGATAATATATGTACATATCAGCCAGAACCTCAATCAGAGGAAAAAAATAAATTACCCAAGTTAAACGTTCCACGCATAAAGGCGAAGGAAGTTTAAAAAAGAATAGAAAGTTAAAATGGTATGAATTCAAATATTTATGTACAGTAGTGGCAAAAAAAAAAAAAAACGGACCGACCCTTGTAGCCAATTTTTACAGCCTTGTTAACTCCAGAGCACGATAGACTGGTAACTAAGACTTTCGTGGTTCGAATCCTGCTTAGGAAGGAAACTTTTTTTTATACTTATTCAAATTTATTCCCAATACTTTTCGATTGCTGGTAAAATTCATGTTCTGGGAATAAGTTAATTAAGTAGTAAAATATCGCTGCAATCTAAAAGTATTGGGAATTAGTTTGAATAAGGAACAAAAAAAGTTCTCTTCCCAGGCAGGATTCGAACCACGAAAATCTTAGTTACCAGTCTATCGTGCTGTGGAGTGAACAAGGCTCTGAAATCAGCTACAAGGGTAGGTCCGGTTTTTTTTTTTTGCCACTACTGTACAATTAGTGATTAGTACATATAAAGAAGAAGGAAAAATGGATTTAATAAAAATGATGACTTAACGACAATTATTAGCTATTTTATATTATTTTCATATATCGTATTATTATCAAACTAAAAAACCTCAAATGTACTTTTTACTGCACATACTTTAATTTGTAGCAAATATTTCAATAGTTTTTACTGCAAAAGTTGCAAGCATATTTTCGGGGCCTTTAATGCATTAAGTTCTATAGCCTTCTAATGGAATTCGCTGCCGCTGGACGTCAGGGGTAGTCTTATTGTTAGTCCTGAGTCATTTAAAATTAGCTTGTTTAGGAATGTTTTAAATTCACAGAATTAGTTTTTTGCAGCTAGAATTTTTTTTATATTCTTTTAAAATACCATAATTCTGTCGTCGATTTCCAAAAAGGGACACGTCCAAAATAACAGAGTGTTGAGAAATCGCAAAAAAATTATAACAGACTTAAAAAATTAAAATGTTCATGGATCCTGAATTTATGTATCTATAGTGATGTAATTAGAAAAAAATATATGAACATTTTACTTTGTTAACTTCGTTATAGTTTTTGCGATTTTTCAACACTTTGTTATTTTGGACATGCCCCCTTTTGCAAATAGACGACAGAATTATACTTTGTTTTTTCCATTAACATTAATTTCTAGGTAATTGTCATTGTTTCAATGCACTGCATAGTTATTATACACACTGTACTCTTCCTTTAGTTTTGTGATTGTATTCATATGCATTCAATCTTTATTCTTAAGTTAATACTTATATTACTGTATGTGCTTTGATCCTGGTTGAGTGGAAGGGAAGGCCTGATGGCCTTAACTTTGCCAGGAAAAATAACACTATTATTATTATTATTATTATTATTATTATTATTATTATTATTATTATTATTATTATAAGTCTATCATCAAATTTACAGATGATAAACGTTTTATGAACTTACTTTTGGGACGACCCTTGTGTTTGATATTACGCTACTTCGGTTAATGCAATATTGTCGTTTGTTCCCTCTCGTGTTTTTACAATCGAGAAGATAACTTCTTAACTGTCTTGAATATAATTATTCAGAAACCGCATTTTTATGAACATCTTACTACGTATGTGCTGTAAATTGCATTACTACGTAACATCCTAGACGAAACGTCATAAAAATTCAATTGCTGTCTCTGAAAATGTAATAAAAAGTATTTTAACAAAATTTACGATCTTTAAAGAAAGCTGTCTACGAAAGAAAATGTTATTAGCCTTTCTCCTTCTTCTCCCTTCAATAATTTTTAATGAAAAGGATAGAAGTGACTTCACTTTCGCTCTGCATATTGGTGTACCATAATACGCCAAAAAGAAACTCTTTTCCTTTTAGTTCTGGCCTGGTTTTAAAACTCATCACAGAGCGTACTTTATCCTTTATTCGTAGATCCGTGTTATTATATATAAATATTAACTGATCGTCATGACAGTTTTAAGCCATTTCGAGCAATTTGATTGGCTGAAATGGTCATGCCGCATTTGAAACAAACTGAGCATGGAGGTAACAACATATTTTAACGTTCACAAAAAACGTGTAAATATCAGTTTCTGAAATAAGCGGACCACAGATTTGGAAAGAGCGCGAAAAATACTAAAAGGACCGATCCTTAACTAAATTTCGATAAGAACGGCACAATGTCCGTCTTTGATACTAGGTTCATTTCTGAGTAAACGAGCGCTTAGATACAATAAGCCTATTCGAGGTCGCGGTCGTAGGCTTTGGGACCTTGTTCATACAAATCGAAAAACATACTAATTGAAGTAGCAGGAAATATATAATGAAATATTGTACTCGCCAAACGTAGACGACGCCAGCAAACATTCTGATGTGGGCAGTTAAAAATGTTAATTTTTTTTCCTTCCACCATGTTAATAATGTCGAAAGAGGTGCTTATACAAATTTTGGCCACTCGACCGCAATTACGAGGACAGTAAAAAATAAGTTCGCCAGGGACCGTTAACAGAGAGAAAATACAATTTCATTGGAAACATTTATTGGAACAGACACAACAATTGTTGGGCTATTTTTTTCAGCATACTGTATTTTCCATCGGAATTGAGACATGTTTCATATTATGGGATCGACAGAGAGGTGCAGACGGCTGTCAAACTCTAATTCCGATCTCAGGCGGCTGACTTCTACGACACAAGGATACAAAAATTAATCCCATGGTATGACAAATATCTCAATTCTAGTGGGGGATATGTTGACAAATAGCGCAACAATTGTTATATCTCTTTCTATAAATCTTCCCATGCAATTGTGTTTTTTTTTCTATAAACGCCTCAGGGAAAATAACTTTCTGTACGGCCTCGTAATTGCGGTCGAGTGGCCAAAATTTGTATAAGCGCTTCTTTTAACATTATTAATATGGCCGAAAAAATTTAACATTTTTATCTGCTCCCATCAGAATGTTTGCCTGTCAGAGGAAAGGAGTCAAAGAAGTCACATCAACATGTTCTCGATGTTTATGTTATGCAGTTGGCCGCGTCCGATGACTGAATTGCTTTATAACAGCGTTACCAACATAGACGGCCTCAGCCCGAGTAGAGAGGTCAGCTTATCTTGCCGCAAGAGATAACTACTAACTTCTCTGTTTAAAAAAAAAACATCGTACTTGCCTCAGCCCAGCGGCTGGGCTAATTCAGAGTCATAATGTGACAACGCTGCATAACTAACAGGCATGCACTGTATGATTTATTATGGCAGAGTAGTGTGAGTGAGGTCGTCCAAGCTTGGCGAGAACTGTACCTGAGTTTATTTCAATGGCAAAAATCGCGGCTAGTAAAGTAATCTCCATATACATATCCACTCAAAGTCAGTGTTGTAGCCACCAGCAACTTGTAGGACTTTAGTGGTAATGGACTCGGAGTATAACAAGCTTTCCGATACTTTTCTGTTCAGGTTAGATTGCTTGTCCTAAATGAGTTTGTGAGATTTATGCACTTCAATGTGTTTATTTGTCTTGTTTCAGTATCAAAGGGCTTACTTCAAGTACAGAAAAGAAAATCCGAGTAGATGTGAAACAGAATGTTTGTTTCACGAAATCAAACCTAATGCGTTTACAAACGATTTCGGAGCATCTAGGTGGATAGTTTTGCTGTGTAAGGAAGCATTAAAGCAAATAGTGCAGACTGCAGAAGTGCATTAGTGGAAGTTTCCCATTTTGTGCAAAATAAAACTATGGAGTAGACTGGAAGGGAAAGAGTTGCACAACTCGGTGTTTTAAAATGAAATGTTCTTCCTACTCTTTTCTTCTACTTAAGCTGTTCTCATTTTCTTGTGTCCATTTATCTCTCTTTTCCTCTGCTTTCTGCTACAAGATGATGAGGACGTAAAGAATTATTATCATTTGTAATAATAAGATTTTTATACTTTGCATTTCGATGATGTTCAAATAATTGTGACCCAGAGATACGAGGATTCAAATTAATTAATTAATTAATTAATTTATTTATTTATTTATTTATTCATTCATTCAATGTTCCGCCCAAGCAGGTATTTCACTGCAAACCCAGCTTTCTCCAATCTTGCCTATTTTCCGACTTCCTCATTTCTCCTCATATGAGCCATATATCTTAATGTCGTCTATGAATTCAGAATATATTGTCAAGGGAATTAAAATACTTGTAACAGTTTATTCATTTAATTTGGCAGAACTTAGCTTTGCACATCTTCTCTTCCGTCCAGCCAAACTTTAATTGAATACAATTCCATTACAATAATATTTAGAACGTACAACAATACTATGATAATGAGTAATAATATTACATAATAAATGTATAACAATACTATGACAATGAGTAATAATATTACATAATAAAGTACAACAATACTATGACAATGAGTAATAATATTACATAATAAATGTGCAACAATACTATGACAATGAGTAATAATATTACATAATAAAGTACAACAATACTATGACAATGAGCAATAATATTACATAATAAATGTGCAACAATACTAAGACAATGAGTAATAATATTATATAATAAAGTACAACAATACTATAACAATGAGTAATAATATTACATAATAAAGTACAACAATACTATGACAATGAGTAATAATATTACATAATAAATGTGCAACAATACTATGACAATGAGTAATAATATTACATAATAAAGTACAACAATACTATGACAATGAGTAATAAAATTACATAATAAAGTACAACAATGCTATGACACTGAGTAATAATATTGCATAATAAGTGTAAAACAATACTATGACAATGAGTATTAATATTACATAATAAAGTACAACAATACTATGCCAATGAGTAATAACATTACATAATAAAGTACAACAATACTATGACAATGAGTAATAACATTACATAATAAAGTACAACAATACTATGACAATGAATAATAATATTACATAATAAAGTACAACAATACTATAACAATGGGTAATAATATTACATAATAAAGTACAACAATACTATGACAATGAGTAATAACATTACATAATAAAGTACAACAATACTATGACAATGAGTAATAATATTACATAATAAAGTACAACAATACTATGACAATGAGTAATAATATTACATAATAAAGTACAACAATACTATGACAATGAGTAATAACATTACATAATAAAGTACAACAATACTATGACAATGAGTAATAATATTACATAATACAGTATAACAATACTATGACAATGAGTAATAACATTACATAATAAAGTACAACAATACTATGACAATGAATAATAACATTACATAATAAAGTACAACAATACTATGACAATGAATAATAATATTACATAATAAATGTGCAACAATACTATGACAATGAGTAATAATATTACATAATAAAGTACAACAATACAATGACAATGAGTAATAACATTACATAATAAAGTACAACAATACTATGACAATGAATAATAATATTACATAATAAAGTACAACAATACTATGACAATGAGTAATAACATTACATAATAAAGTACAACAATACTATGACAATGAGTAATAACATTACATAATAAAGTACAACAATACTATGACAATGAATAATAATATTACATAATAAATGTGCAACAATACTATGACAATGAGTAATAATATTACATAATAAAGTACAACAATACTATGACAATGAGTAATAACATTACATAATAAAGTACAACAATACTATGACAATGAGTAATAACATTACATAATAAAGTACAACAATACTATGACAATGAGTAATAATATTACATAATACAGTACAACAATACTATGACAATGAGTAATAACATTACATAATAAAGTACAACAATACTATGACAATGAATAATAATATTACATAATAAATGTGCAACAATACTATGACAATGAGTAATAATATTACATAATAAAGTACAACAATACTATGACAATGAGTAATAATATTACATAATACAGTACAACAATACTATGACAATGAGTAATAACATTACATAATAAAGTACAACAATACTATGACAATGAATAATAATATTACATAATAAATGTGCAACAATACTATGACAATGAGTAATAATATTACATAATAAAGCACAACAATATTATGACAATGAGTAATAACATTACATAATAAAGTACAACAATACTATGACAATGAGTAATAATATTACATAATACAGTACAACAATACTATGACAATGAGTAATAACATTACATAATAAAGTACAACAATACTATGACAATGAATAATAATATTACATAATAAATGTGCAACAATACTATGACAATGAGTAATAATATTACATAATAAAGTACAACAATACTATGACAATGAGTAATAGCATTACATAATAAAGTACAACAATACTATGACAATGAGTAATAACATTACATAATAAAGTACAACAATACTATGACAATGAGTAATAATATTACATAATACAGTACAACAATACTATGACAATGAGTAATAACATTACATAATAAAGTAAAACAATACTATGACAATGAGTAATAACATTACGTAATAAAGTACAACAATACTATGACAATGAATAATAATATTACATAATAAATGTGCAACAATACTATGACAATGAGTAATAATATTACGTAATAAAGTACAACAATACTATGACAATGAGTAATACTATTAAATAGTAAGTGTAAAAATAAATAATAAAAATTATAGGCCTATAAGAACAGTTTTCAGAACATGGAAGGAATGTTAGTAGGAGGAAGAGGAATAAAGTGTGCAAGATTTGCTGATGATATGACGTTCTTAGCAGAAGAGGAGACGATACTAAGAACTTATGCTAGTGGAGCTAAATGACAGCTGTGAGCAGTATGGGATGAAGATAAATGAAGATAAAGATAAGACCATGGTCATAGGAAGAAAAATAAAGGTGAACTTACGAATTCTAAATGAGGCAGTAGAGCAAGTGGACAGCTTCAAATACTTGGGGTGTACTATAAGCTGTAACATGAGCTGCTACCAGGAAGTGAAAAGGAAGATGGCAGTGGCAAAGGAAGCTTTTAATACAAAAACCATCTTCTTCGGAATTAAGAACTAAGGAAGAGACTAGTCAAGCCCATTGTATGGAGTGTAGCATTGTATGGAGCAGAAACATGGACATTACGACGAAGTGAAAAGAAACGAATAGAAGCATTTGAAATGTGGATATGAAGAAGAATGGAACGTGTGAAATAGACAGACAATAAGAAACGAAGCTGTGTCAGAAAGAGTGGGTGAAGAAAGAAAGATGTTGAAACTGATCGGGAACAGAAAAAGGAATTGATTGGATCACTGGCTGAGAAGAAACTGCCTATTGAAGAATGCACTGAAAGGAATGGTGAACGGGAGAAGAGTTCGGGGCAGAAGAAGATATCAGGTGATAGACGACATTAAGATATATATGGATCATATGCTGAGATTAAGAGGAAGGCAGAGGAAGGGAGGACTGAAGAATGCTAAGTTTGCAGTGAAAGACCTGCCCTTTGGCAGAACACTATGAATGAATGAATGAATGAATGAATGAATGAATGAATGAATGAATGAATGAATGAAGTAGTTTTAGTCGAACAATAATAGACCTTGATAGACGTAATAATAGATCATATTAGTAGTATCACGAAGTAATCCGAATATTTAAAAATTATTATATGCATAAGCACAAAACTGATTAAAACATTGAAAAAACTACTATCGGTAACGGAAATTAATTGATAAATGTTTCCTTAGTTTATTCTTAAATTCGTTTGATATCTGCAATCTCTGACATTACTCTGTAGTGAATTACAAAGTCGAGGAAGAGTTACAGTGAAAGAAGAAGAGTATGAATATGTTCGGAATGTAACAAGTGGAAATTATCATTAAATGTGCACAAGAAACAAGATATTAGTTATATGGTTAATTTATGAATCAAAACAAAGTGTAATATTGAAAAATGAAATAATAAAATTCTTGCAGTGATACAACATATTTACGAGTTAACGCTGTTAAAATGGAGCTGAAAATGAAAGTAATTAAAGTCATAAATAATTAAGAAAAAACTTGCCATTACTACGTGTTTCAATGGAATACTACAGTGTGTGTGTGTGTGTGTGTGTGTATAACGCTTTTATGTGTATTTTTAGACTAATGTGAAGTGGACAGACAGAATAAGAAATGAAGCTATGTTGGAAAGAGTGGATGAAGAAAGAATGATGCTGAAACTTATCAGAAAGAGGATAGGGAATTGGTTGGGTCACTGATTGAGAAGAAACTGTCTCCTGAAGGCTGCACTGGAAGGAATGGTGAACGGGAGAAGAGTTCTGGGCAGAAGAAGACTTCAGATCAGGCTTGCAGAACTGGGCGACAATTGTGGCGTTCCGTCACTCAGCGAATACGTCACTCACCCCTTCCTTCCATCTCCGCGTCATTGACTTGGTAGGGGAGGGGATTTGTATTCGGTGTCCGTCTTATGTGATTGCGTACGAGCCACAGATATGTTATTCAACGCCGGTGGACTGTGGACGGGGAACCAACTCTTTCCCCATGCTTTCCACCCCTCTCTCGCCAGTTCTGTATCCCTGCCAGTGTTGCCAATTCAGCGGGTTTTCCGCTAAATCTAGCTTTTTTGGATAACCGTCTCGCGGGTAAAATTATATTATCCCGCTTAGCGGGAATACTAGCGGTTTTTAATCTTTAAAGTTTCTGGAATGAAATTCATATTATCATTATAAGCGGCTTTCATAATTACATTTAATTCGTTCAGTGTGTGTTTTGTGAAATAATGGATGTGTTAATGTAGTGATAATTCCATATTATATATGTTACCGTTATTAAATCCGTCAAAACCAGTTTCAACTAGTAAAAACTAGTTTAAGTAAATAAAGATAGATAGAAATTGAGTTTTTGTATAATCTAGAATCAACCAAACCTGACCTGTCATTGATTCTAGATCTTACGAAAATTCGCTTTCTATCTATATTTTAAAACTACTGTAGTTTTTACTAGTTGAAACTGGTTTTGTCGAATTTTGGATTTTAACGGTAACATAGATAGACCTATATCGTGCAATAAGAATTTAAATATGTTGTGTCTGTGATAAAAATGTTCAAAATTGCTTTATAGCGCCTCATTGGCAATGATAATAATGTGCAATATTCGTTACATTGGCGGGTGGATGCTCTATCTTGACTATTATTATTATTATTATTATTATTATTATTATTATTATTATTATTATTATTATTATTATTATTATTATTATTATTGATTAGAATCTAGAGATATTTGTTAGAAAATCTCGGGTTTTCGAAAGCCATCTAGCGGGATTATACGAACAACCGTTGGCAACACTGATCCCTGCATCAGATAATAGACAGCATTCAGTTATATGGGTCATATGAGGAGACAAAGAGGAAGGCAGAAAATAGGAAAGACTGGAGAATGCTGGGCTTGTAGTAAAAGACCTGCCCTTGGACAGAACACTATGAATGAATGAATTAATTCCACAATTTTAAGACTCCAGCTAGACTATATGCTCATAAGATTTAATGTTTTATTTCTCCTCAAATAAACGAAGTGCAACATTTTTATCACTCTGTACAAACGATTGTAAAGGTGGAGTTCTCATGACATTCATTTTGGAACTCGAGTAGGTACTCTCCCCGGCGCTATCACGCGACTCTGGAGAGCAGTTGGCAGTTTTTTTTTTTTCGATCACTTCACTGCAGTTCTCTTTAGTCGCGGGGTTTTAACTGCCAATAAAAGGAAAGACAAGCAGAGTAGCCTATAGTGAGGTGTAGCAAGCAGTGCGTGGCCAGGTCCCCCATGACCAACTCAAACAAAAGTACTTGACCTCGTGCTGGAAGGAGCAGCGCCTCTCTCGAAGCTGCAAATTACTTCTCAAGTGGCTGCAGCAGGCTGTGACATGCGCGTCCAAACTACACACAACGCACAGCCTCTTGTAAATTAATATGTAGTACCTGCTAAAAGGCCACTTTAGGTGTTCAATTTCATACGGATCTTGACTTACCTCTCTGGCATTATAATAAATTCTCAATTGTTCTTGTTAAATTTACCTATATTACTTTCATACGTTTTATCAACAGCAATCTCACTAGAGGTTTTGATTTATCGATAAATCTGAGAGTGGAACACGAGCAGATTTATCTAGAGAAAATCAAAACTCGAGTGGGATTTAATTGACTATTACACGATTAGAAGAAAGTATATAAAAATTAGAAGTAACAAAGTACTCCAATACAATAAAATATTAATTGGCTTAAGAAAATACAACTATCTTCAAATGTATTATTGTACAGGGACATAATTTTACTTTTACTTCAATTTTTATTGTACCTGAGTTTTTTAATGTACTTCACTCCCACCCTCTCTACTAGTAAACGTCCAGCTGTTCTCCATACAGAACCAAGCGTATAAGTCAAAGTCGCCTTAAGGTCGTAGTAAACACAAACAGTATTGAGTTAGTGAGTATAGTACGTTCCAGAACTATGTTCGCGTTTTCCAGTGATGAAAGAGTTTTTAATATTGAATCATATTTTCGCACAGGTAGGCCTACTGTAGTCCGTTTGCCTACGTCGCATCCCGATTTTCCTCACCCGCAACTGGTGAAAATAACTTAAATAAAAGTATTTAACTGTCACGTGATTTCCCCCCTTTCTACGATCCTGCGACATAACCACTTGCAAGGACAGTAGATAGCATCTCTGAGTAATTTTATCTTTGCGGGTCGGACAGAACTGAAGATTGAATTTACAGTACGTAAGATACTCTTTTATATAATAGGTATAGAATTATTTCAACATGAGTTACTAGTACGAAGGCCGAAACTGGCAATTGGAATTAGTTGCAATAGTCTATAGTGCAATAATATGCACAAAAGAACTGAAGCCTGTATCTAAATGAACGGCCACCATTTTCTAAAATGTGTTTAAGTATCCATATTATGATCATTTTTCAATTTAACTTCATCCTCTATATTGTACGCTAATGTGCTGTAGACAGTATAATATACACTGCATAAAGAATAAGTTCGCATGGATATCTCAGTTCGTGAGTAAAAACACTTTTTGTTAACTAGCCGTACCCGTGCGCTCCGCTGCACCTGTTAGAAATAAATATAAAGTAATTACATAATTAAAATAGGACGTTTGATCCAGGGAACAACTTTTACAACAGCGCAAGATAATCTGCTTCGCTCATTACCCAATTTTTTTTGCATTGCATTTATTGCATATATATTTAACACGATTCAATTGAGCATAGTTAAAATTTGAATTATAAAATAATGGATTGCTAACCTAATGTACTATTACTGCATACTAAATCAATACACTCTCGTTGTTCGTTAATTCTCTGAGATTAAAATGAGTGTAGGTAAGTATTATTTTAAGAAATACAGAAAACGAATGTACAAAATAGCCTATCAAATTTTCTGTGCATAAGAAGCTATTTTAATCTTACCTGTCCTCGATTTACTCAGACGTTACTGTAATAACATTATAGCATTATGTCCATCTAGAGAAACTACACTTTCCAATGGTGAAATAATAATTAATTATACAAATCGGTTAATTTAGCTTCTGATATTACTTCATACAAACACAGAAACATTCTCTGTAGGCTATGTTTAATAGCTTTCGATTGTTGATGTCCAAGGCCCCTGTTTCGGTTGTTGTCCAAGGCCCCTTATATAATTCATTGCACCGTCTTAGATGGCGTTATTTTAATTTTCAAACTCATTTATCTCATTAAATATCAGTCCTATCAAAATTTTGTAAAGAATAAAACTTATCGGAAATAGTTTTTAAAGAAACGTTTGTTATATAACATTTTTCACAAAAATCAATAATAAGCGATATATTTCGATTTATTTAATTCAGGCCTCCTTATAACCCCCCCTTTTAAGTAAAGTATTTTGAATGCCATATAGCCTAAAATTTAAGTTACAACGAACTTAATTTATATTCCAATTTTCATATAAATCGGTTCAGCCATTATCGCGTGAAAAGGTAACAAACATACAGACAGACATACAAACAAAAATTTCAAAAATGCGATTTTCGGTTTCAGGTTGGTTAATTATATATGTTAGGACCAATTATTTTTGGAAAATCGAAAATTACCAGAAACATTTCGGCTACAGATGTATTATTAGTATAGATATAGATACTGTACTGTATTTTGATTAAACAAAAACCTAATGAAAATTATCAAACTCAGAATTAAGATATCTTCTAGTTTATGTAAATGGATGAACTACTTTTCTTCCCTCCTATACTTAGTAAAGTGATTTGTTTGTATTTTATGCCAGAATCTTCGAACTTCAATCATGGGAGGGGGTAACAAACGGTGTTTCCGGCTATGAACCATTAATCCAAAGGTATAGCCAGGGTTAATATTAAAAATGTTAGTAAAAATAAAATGATGTCCCTGTACTATCTCAATATTACGCTAGATGGCAGTAGTGTTTTATGATTATGTTTTCTTGTTATCAGTTGAGCCAACTATGGAATCTTCATTGAACCCTGTGAACGGTTACTAGTCAAGAAGGCTTTGTTGATTCAATTTTATTTTTATTAAAACATTTGCATTCCACTTCAATCATCCGGATCCCAGTAATCAACGTCACTTGACTGATGATTTTCAATAAATCTTAGTATTAAACAATCTCTGATACGTGACTATTCATAATATCATATAGCAGAAGCTATAACATTACCTAAATAATATAAACAAGTGTTAGAAAAGTTTTAATTAGGGATGATAAAATAAACAAGAAACGTTTTAATTAACGATGATGAAATAAAAAATAAAAATGAATCATTTTAAAAGAAACAGTTATTGAAAATACAATTTTCAAATTTGAATGTTTTAGTGCTTGGTGGTTCAGTTGATGTTATATTGGATGTGTGCGTAAAAGAAGTGAACTCGTTGATGTACATGGTGTATTCCTCAACTTATTCAGTATTTCCGAAGGTGCTCTTCATTTATGACTAGTGATCTTTATTAATTCTTGTTCTTGAATGCCAATGGGAGTCGTATTTGTAAGTCCTGTGCATCGACTGGAGTGGTTTGTAATTTTCTGTTTTTTGACGTCCAGACCAGTGCAGTTTGAAATGTTGGCAAACAAAGAAACAAATGCTAGGGTAGTGATAAAAATAAACAAATGCTAGGGACGCGATAAAATTGAGGGATAAGCAGCCATGATTGGTTGAAAGACGTCCTTTCTTACTGTTTTATTGGTCAAAAATAGTGTGACGTAGTAAAAGTGTAATAGTCTTAGAAAACATTGTAGTAGTATTCAGATATAATATAAGATTAATTATTGAATAAATTTCTGTCTAAGTGACTTATCAATATTTAAAAAACAGCAACAAATATTTAGACATATAAATGATTAATTGAAGTTAATAATACGTTGCAAACGTTTTCGCCTGTTTTGGCATCTGCAGGCATATGTTCAAAATATCTCTCATGTAGTACATTGACAAATTTTACTGATTTTGGCATATTCATTAAATAGATAATAATCTAAAAAGCAAACATATTAAAACAATACATGAAGATTAAATAAAATGATAGTTTCGTTAATTATTGCATTATTCAATTAATTTACTTGCTCAGTGGTTAAAACCAAACTAATATTCAAATCTAGTTCAATTTATGCACATAATTAAAACAATTATTAATACATATAAAAAGATTACAATCGTTTTTCTACTCTTGTACCATTTTCGTTAACATCTGTTGGTATGAAATCTCCTGATTCACTATCGTGTTTAAAAATTCATACATCGAAATTGTTCTTCTAATACTGTAGTTGTAACTGTCCTATTCTAAATGAATCTCCTCAAGTTAAATATCTCAGAATAATAATCGACCAACATTTACGTTGGGATAAATATGTTCTTTTTCTGTGCAATGGATTAAGAAAAATTATTCACTATTTTGTCATCCTACAAAATTACTTGACTGTCCATACTTTACGACTAATTTACCTCGCATTAATACAAGCTATATTACAATACGGCATTATAGGATGGGGTAGTGCTTATAGTACCTCTTTCATGCCAATAACTCTGCTACAGAAAAGAATAATAAAAATATGCCTCAATAAACCTCTTGATTATCCTTCAGAGCTGCTGTATTCAGAATTTTAAGTATTTGACTTCCATCAAATTTATAACAATGTAGGCTATTACTGCATTTTGTACACAAAAATCGAAAAATATTTAATTTATATTCACATAAATATAAAACCAAAAGATCAGACAACATATACTTGACAATACCTAAATGTACCACAACTGCAGCATATAATCACAGTAGCAACTGCGGTCCAAGGCTTTATAACATGATAGTAGATAAATTCCCAAACATACAATTTGCTAATGCTCCTTACTTGAAAGATCTATTAAAAATTGCTGTTAGCAGAGAAAATTTATAGTTCAATTACTGTGATATCTGTGCTTTTTCTTCTTCTTTCTTCTATTACGTTTTACTCTGTTATTCAATAAAATGTCTTAACATTAACTTACGTGGAATGCCCCTGAGCACGAGTATGTAACTTACTCTTTCTGAGGGTGCCAGAGAGTTCTTATATTAAAAATCAATATGTATCTTTGTTCTGGCAATTAATTATTATTATTATTATTATTATTATTATTATTATTATTATTATTATTATTATTATATACATTAAAACAAGTTCAATTTTTATGTATTATTGCAAATTAATGGCTTTTGTCGTTGTTTATCATATATATCAAACCTTTGTTGTTTATTAAAATTATAATTGTGGCAAAGTGCTATGATCATATTATTCATGTTGCGATTAATCCCAATAGGCGTATATGTATGGTCTGAGTAGACGTCGGAATTTATTCAAATTGATCCTTCGACTTAGGTTGCAAATTAGATCGTAGGTATAATTACCTAGGGTATTTATTAACTGGAAGTTGAGCCTAGTCGTGATGTATTTCGTTCTGTAATAAATGTTGTATCGTAAGTATTAATATAATATATTGACGGAAACTTATTCAATAAATATTCTTATATTAATACGTCTTACTTTTTATTTCCTTTCAGTGTTTCATCTTATTATTAATCTCTCTTTCTTCCTTCGGTACGTTTCTTCTTGTATTTATTTTTTTCCTGTTTTTTTAATAGGATATCTTTTCTTGCCCATCTGTATGTTTCTTATTTTTTTATTTACATTGCTTGATTCTTATTCTGTTCATTTGTCTGCTCTTCTACTCGCTTACCTTTACGTTCGCTTACTTTTCTCTCCATTCTCTTTTCCATTTGCTCATTTGACTTATAACGCCTCTGTTCGAGCTTCAAACGGTGGCGAAGCTAAGGTGTAAATACTGCTTACCTTATACTTGTACCTTTTCATAGATCAGATGTTTCTCTGCTTTTCTATCAAAAGTTTTTGTCACACAGACCTCACAAGAAGATGATGACCACTCATTTTCACCCCAAATAGAATACAGGCAAAACAATGTAGCTATTATTTTATAAAATAAAATACTCGGAGATAGTTTGCTTTACAAGCTTTCTTTTATAATTTGATATTTTAAAGACTGATGTACAAATATATTACTGTTATATACAGTCTGATTCGTTTGGGTATGAATAATATGAATTTATTATTATAAAGCTATTACGATAGTAGGGAAAATTTCTTCCTGGTTATACTGTGATTAAAAGATGGGAGTTTCCATTATGACAATCATCAATGCATAATCTGAAAAGACAAATGAAAATCGTAGATGACCAAAATGGCTACTAAAAATCAACAGCGGGCACAATGTGTTCTTTGGTATGCTAAATTTGAGAGTATTAAAATTAAAAGGGAATTTCGACGTGAGTATGGTGTGCGTAATTTACCTAATTACGACTCCATATTGTTGTGGTATCAAACATTTGTAGAAACAGGTTCTGTGTTAAAAAAAAAAAAAAAAAACATGCAGGAGGTCGCAGACGAAACCCAGTACGAGAAGCAGCGATCTCTAGGCTTGGTCCGCAAACTCCCCAGATCTAACCCCTTCTGACTTCTTCGTGTGGGGTTTTGTTAAAGACATTGTCTATTCACAGAAATCCAGGAACATTGATGATCTAAGAGTAAAAATTACTCAAGATTTTCAATAAATCACGCCTCTTATGTTACAACGGACATCGGCTGAATGGTCCACACCTGTGGAGTAACGGTTAGCGCAGGGCCGGGCATGAGAGCGGCTCCATATATCCGGCCAGAGCTGCTCTCGCTCCGCAAGGCACTTCAATTCCAAGCCAGAGCAGAACGCTCACGCAGTGGCGGACTCGCATTACAGCTACCTTCCCTGCATTAATATAACAAGAGCCACGGTTGTTCTAGTCATTCGGTCTGTTAGTACATAATAGTTTATAAGGATATTACATCAATCTATTGTACAGTACAAACTTTATAACACTCTTATTAATTTAATGGAATAAACTTCGCTCTATGCACACACACACAAATCATTAGGCTTATTTACATAACCCATACGCACATACTGCAATCTCCTCACCACTGTTCTACGAGACAGGCATATGGCTTCCACTTCCCCTACTTGCTGTGGACAGAGTTCACCTGCCAATATAATTAAACATCGCTTGCTGAATTTACCTTCGTTGATTGAATGTTTTCAATTCCCTTGCAATTTCGTGGAACATTTTGTAGCTAATTCTCACTAATTGCATTATTATCATCCTGTTAATACATAATATAGTCTAATATATGATATGATATGATATGATATGATATGATATGATATGATATGATATGATATGATATGATATGATATGATATGATATGATATGATATGATATGATATGATATAATATAATATGACGACATATGATATGATATGATATGATATGATATGATATGATATATCATAAACTGTAACATACTATACTGTGATATAACATAATACTTGTATAATTTAAAATTATATATTACTAAATGATGCAATAATGCAATATAAATATCAAATAGATACTCTGATATAAAGTACCTGAGAAACATTTTAAGTTGTTGTATTAATTTATGGCGTTCATTACCAACATATTTGTCATATTCAGTAGCATGTTGTAAAGAATAATGCCGTTGGATATTGAACTTCTTAATCGGTTATATTAAAAAAAAATACTGCATTACTAATGTCATTTCGGAATATTCTGTGATACAGTATTTATCATCATCATTATCATATTCATCAGCCACTTTAATGTATGAGCGGAAGCTCCGTCTTCAAAGTTCGCCTCATATTGCAGAGTCACCACTGCACCGACACTGACTGACGTACAGTATGCATACGTCGCCACGCTCGCAGAAAGCGCTCTTTAAAGCACACAGCGCTCATTTCTCAGAATCACGTAATGTGCCCAGCCCTGGGTTAGCGCGTCTAGCCGCGAAACCAGGTGGCCCGGGTTCGATTCCCGGTCGGGGCAAGTTACCTGGTTGAGGTTTTTTTCCGGGGTTTTCCCTCAACCCAGTATGAGCAAATGCTGGATAACTTTCGGTGCTGGACCCCGGAGTCATTTCACCGGCATTATCACCTTCATCTCATTCAGACGCTAAATAACCTTAGATGTTGATAAAGCGTCGTAAAATAACTTACTAAAATAAAAAAAAAATGGCTGAATTGCATCACCGTTATGTATTGTGCAGGATGCGCAATGGGGGTCATGTTGAGCTCTGAGGAATCTCCCATCTTTAAGTCTTGTATGCACAAAGTTTCAACAACTAAAGTTCAGTAGTAAATGTTTTACGGTGTTTTTATTTTACCCATACCCAAACGGATCACTCTATATCTTCAAAGGTTTGTGAGATTTAGATTGTATCGAAATAAGTATACAGGCCTAGTGGAGGCATTTAAAAATAGGATAGACCTAATTTCTTTTTATTTGTCTCATATTTTGACAACTTTTATCATGGTTTTCGTGGTGGTACTGGCGATAAATATTTTGACGATGAATATGTATTGCGATAAAAGTAATTTCATCAATCTGAAATATTAACTTTGAACTTTAAAATGTTCACATTTCTATGTAATTAATTTCCTTTATTTTTCAGATTGCACTACGGTCATCGCCGTGTGTTTGCCGCAGCATATGGTGAGTACCTGAATTCTTTTAAAATCTGTGTGCACAATGATGTGTACGTATTGTTTATTCTGAAATCAAAAAATATGTTATAAATAATATCATCATGTAATTTTCTCCAAGTTCATAGTTTTGTGCTTGAGCAACGATATTATCTTTGTGATTATATATTTTATACTAAGCTACTAATATATTTCTTCGAACGTCCTATCGCTGGTGAATTCTCAATAGTGCAATAATTACATCAACATCTGGTAATACGCGCAGTCGAAATAATATAGTTATAGCCTACACTTGTACTCAATCACATATACATCACACAACATATCTATCGTCATTGATTTTATGAAACCTTCTGTGTGACAGTACAGAAGAGAATTTTATCAGGAGGAAGAAAAATTAATTACGGGAACACACCACTAAAATTACAACTTTTTCCTAATATTTTTTAAATCAAATTTTGAGAGAATATTTACAATGCAAAGGACTAACATAATCCAAACTTTGAATTCCCAAATGTGTTTTGCTTTTGGTTTTTATTTTTATATTATTTTATAAATATTCCCAAACCCAAGTTTTTAGTAGAAGATTTTAATTTTTAAGCTTCCTTTTCTTTGTTACATTTACAAGACAAATATAAACATTTTACGAAATATTTAATTTATTCACATTCAAAATTGTTTTCAAAAGTTAAATATGTCATTCTTTCTACAAGTCATGAAAAAAAACTAGCAGCATTTCTTACAAAACAAATGCATAGAAATATGCAGCTACCTCATAAATACTTGCAGTAAAAGTTTCATCCCGATCGATTAATATTGGGCATAAAAAATTTGGCGTTGAATGAAGAAAATAAACTTACGTAAAAATGGATTAGAAAGTAAAATGAATATTTATTTATCACATACCTACTAAAATTCTACTGCGCTACATTCATATAGTAACTTCAGGGAGCCAATTTTAGAACAAAAAGTTACTAGATTTCTAATCAGAAATTTGTAAAATAGAATTCTTTGGTGAAAAAATAATTTTGACAACTCTTTAAATGCCACGCTCTCTTACACTCTTAATTAAAAACATTTTTAAACATATTTTTAATCAGACTTGAACTAAATCCATTTGGGGTATGAAAATATACATTCTAAAAACGTGAATTATCCGATACAATTTGTTTGGAATATATTCATGATTCTCAATGAAGTCTCCCCTTAAATATCTATAGGCCTACATAAGAATATTAGATAATTCGTTAGAAAACGTTGGTGGATATGATGAACATCAGTGACATCATCAAGAATCGCTGTAGGCCTAATGATATGTAATTAATTTTTTTCTTCCTCCTGAAAAATTATGCTCCGTAGTATCACATAAGAAGTTTCATAAAACCAACGACGTTATAATCCTGTTCATACATATATGTGTTGCGAATATACATAGGTACATAAAGAGCACTACATACTTACATACCTATCTACATACATACATACACACACACATACATACATACATACATACATACATACATACATACATACAAGCACGCGCGAACATACACATACATACATACATTCATACATACATACATACATATATACATACATACATACATACAAGCACGCGCGAACACACATACATACATACATACATACATAAAGGCATGCACGCAAGCACGTGCACACACATACATTCATACATACATACATACATACAAGAACGCGCGCGCACACACACATACATACATTCATACATACATACATACAGGCATGCACGCAAGCACGTGCACACATACATACATACATACATACATACATACATACATACATACATACATACATACATACATACATACATACATACGCATACGTGATATCACTGATATGTAACCGACTACAGATTCGTATTTTTTGGTATATTTATTTTTAAACTAAGTTAAATAAAGCCCCTTAGTTTTTTTAAATTCGTTTACTCTTAAAGTTGCTATTTATTATTTAAATAACACAGACAAACACGTTATGCAACATTTGAGTCAGAACTTGCTCACATTGACGCTCCATGAGGAATAATATTAAAAAGCTGCAGCACTTTATGACGTCATAAGCACATCCTTGAGCTCCTCGTCTCGGTCTGGGGAATTTTACTCGCACATTGTAATTCATTCAGTTGTAACGAAATACAGTGCAAGCTTGTTTGGGCCAGCGTTTCACACATTACGTTCAGCCAAGGAAGTCGTAGCAGATGTGAGGAGTAACTACATATCTTACGGTTCGTGAAAATGGCGTCTCCTCTCTTCTCACTAGTAGGAGTTTGATGTGCTATTCATACAGTTTATCCCTCCGCGTCCCTCGTGATTCAAATGGTAGACGTTCTTCATATGCGTTTTTATTAGTATCTCTATTTAAATGAAGGAAGCAGTGCTGGTTTTTACATTCAAAAGGTTTTGTTTAAATATCCACCTGGCGCAATATCACAAAGCGTTTAATTCAGAAGATGATGGAAATTCCATCGAAACTAGTCAGTCAGGTAAAATAACACCATAATTTACGCATTAGGGCAGTGAAGATTTTATTTATTTAATCTAAATAACTCTATAGTTCATCAGTAAAAAATTTTTCTCAATACTTATTTTATACATTACGATTACACCTCTGCTATAATGCGTAACAAAATACGAGTAATAGGGATGTAACAAAAAATAGAGAATTACAGTAGAGTAGAACTTCGTTAATCCGGACTAATTGGGGGGATAAGTTGATCGGTTTAACGAAACCGGATTGACTGAAATAACCTAAAATAATAGTAGAAAGTGCATTAAAACGCCGTTTACAATAACAAAACACGTTTATTGTGGTTTATTTAAAGGGTATAGACTTATACAATTCACTGTACACTATACAGTATAGTAAAATGTGTAATCGATAATAATAATTGTTTGTATAGTTTAATTACGTTAATGCAAATGTGATAGATTTCCTTTCTTTTTAAAATATAGATGTAATATCTTAATTATTGTAATTCCATAATTATAATGTATAAACATAAGTCTTAAAACAAGGTTCTTTAAGTTTTTCCAAACTCATATTTTTTGCCTTTCCGGATGAAACGAAGTCCGGCTTATCAGGGTCCGGATTAACGAGGTTTTACTGTATAGTGTGTTAAAATATTCTCAAATGTATGATTATTTACAGAAATTAAATCGGTAATGAGGATTATAGAACATTCAAACTTCCGGCCAAGGCGTTAGAATATATTGTTGAAATGAAAGAAGAGAGTGGGGAATGGGGAAATGAAACAAGTGCGGTGGGTAGAAGGGGAAGTTCGGAAAGTGTTAATCGATTTAGGAGTGTGGAACGAGGGGACAGTAGGGAAGGAAAGCAGTATATAAATCTGAGGAAATGGTGTATTAGTGCGATGAAATAATAGTAGGGTTATTATATGATGTAAAAATAGATTTGAACTAAACTAGTTTCCGTTCCAGATCATGCCATGTACACAAATTACGAATTGGTGAAAGACAAATATCCGAAGTGTTGTTTGTCTCTAATTTTAATGGGAGATATTTTAAATTTACAAATTAAGCCATGTCAAGAACTTAAGTATTGGCCAAATTTTTTTTATCTCGTTGGATCTAATTAAAATGTTTAATCTCGTTAGCTTAATTATTTTTTAAATTACTACCTAGAAGTCTGATTAGTGTAATATGTAGCTAATCGGCGATGTATGCAATGGAGGGGGAAAGGAACTGGCTACCCTACGCCATTATCTCCTGGCATAGTTGCCTCATAAGTGATGCTTTTGGTATCACTTGTGAGGTTCAGATCTGTCGTCGGACAGTTGACTTAACAACAACAACAACAACAACAACAACAGTACATTCTGTTCTAGGATACATGTATTAATCTAGGGTTGGAATAATTTTATTTTATAAGGACTTTAAAGCATGTTTTACTTAAGTAATACACATTATACCCAAATTTCCTCATCCATGGTGTAAATTGAGTACAGTTAAACTTAGAGTTATTATTATGACAAGAAGAGGCCATACTTGTAAATACAATAGAATCATTGTAGAAGGTCACAGCGCTAAAATAAACTGACTGGAAAATTTTATCATGGTAACAGACGATGGGTCTCTGAACTTAAAAAAAAAACGCTTTTTTGTGACCAAATTACACCAACCCACCCTTCTTCCATTGCTGAGCGGCTTCAAAGGAAACAAATGGGCTGATTCTTTTGTTTAATGTAACGTAATGAAATATTCTTCGGTCGGAAATGACCTTTTCATCGTATGTACATACTGGAAAATTGTCTGTTTTTGTCTCTTCTAAAATCCCTCATAGTCAGTAAAAATAATTCTGTTACACCCTTTAATCTATGTGTATTGTATAAAACAATGTTCATGTTTGGGAAGCTGTAAATTACTTCATATAAAATTAATAAATTTTGCTGCTAACGTAAACACTGTGGTAACACAGCTCAAATTTACGACTTAGTACTGAAAGCGCAGTAGGAGGTAAAATAATGGACCACAGTTCGTATAGATTTAGTAGGCGGGGAGTTCAATTCTGTTAAGCTGACAGTAGGCTACTGTGTGTAAAGAAAAAAATCTCACAAATATCTAATCATTTACGCCGTTGTTTGTTGTAATCATTATCACAACCACTGTTATCATCATCATCATCATCATCATCATTATGAACTCACAGATGGATAAATAACAATAACATTATTTAGGGAATATTTTCATGTGTTTATTTATATATCTGCAGTGCCCGGGAAAAGTGACATATGTCAGTTTCCACAAACCCTTTTTGATAATTTATTGACTACTTACACTGGTTTATGTCGATTTGATTTTTTTTTTCTGTATGAATTATTGTAATGGGAGAAATACTTATGTATTTTTTTTTCCAAGCGAGCAGATGTTTCGTAAGTTGTCAATAAATTATCAAAAGAGGTTTGTGGAAACTGACTTGTGTCACTTTTCCCAAGCACTGCAGATATAGTGTATCAATTAATTGTTACTTTTCTGTGGTTATTTTTTTTACTTCTCCTGTTAATAGTACAATCCTTTTCAATACATTATTATTTGTGTATTGACTGTTATTCATAGCTTATTTCATATCCGTTCATTAGAAACATTTAAATCTTACAGCAAATTGTTTTTATTTATCGTAATTCCATTATCCCAATCCCTGTATAGGGGAGAGTCGGGTAGTGTCGGACAGCGGGTAATATCGGACAGTGAGTTTCTTTCATCTACCACACGATAATGGTACCTGATTGACATGGTTACGTTTCTGTGGTGTCGCATAGAGAAACGTAATTATGTCATTCAGGTACTATCACAGTCTACTATATACAGTCGCGAAGCTCAATTGTAGTAAAAATGCAAACATGGATAGTTGCCCACCACGAGGATCGCTACTATCGTCTCATCATCGCAGATCTCTCTCCTAGTAGACGACAAAATATGTTACACATTCGTTGTGTTCTTTTGGAAAAATTAACACCTTCCTTCCATTATTGAAATATTAAATGCATAAAGTTAATTTGTTATTTTAATGAAGTATATTAAATTCCACCATAAAGTCAAAGATACCTGCAAGAAATAGGATAATATTATTTTTGTTTGTGCAAAACGAACTGAAATTTACTATAATCGCTTCACTCATTCAAGATTATAGCGATAATTAACTATGAAACCAATAAATATTAATGTTCATTTCCCTTTACAACAATAATAATGGAAATATGAATTAATGGAGTAACTTACGTGTACGGGTACTTGTAGTGTAGGCTTACGTAGTTAACAAAATGGGATTAGGTTAAGCAATAATAATAATAATAATAATAATAATAATAATAATAATAATAATAATAATAATAATAATAATAATAATAATAATCACACCAGAATTGGAAATAAAAACGTGATCAATAAATTTTATTGTAACAGACTTTTTCTACGTCTGTAGTAAAGTAACAAAAAATAAATAAAACAACAAAATTAACAGCTATAATTAAAAACATATCCTTTGAAAAAAAGCAGGGCTAAGCAATAATAATTCCTCCAGAATTGAAAATAAAACGTGATCAATAAATTTCATTAAAACAAACTTAATTTTTCTACGTCTCTAGTAAAATATTATTATTCCAATTATTGTATTTTAGCCATTAACATTTTCATTAGAACCAATAACGAAAATTTCACAAGCATCAACGTGAAATACGCAACGAGCTAGCACTCGATGGAAATACGACACAGTCCAAAGTCGACCGTGGACAGTCTATTGTTTCTAATTTCTAACCGCTTGGAGCGCTTTATCACGAGATTTGCAAAAAATCACCTCAAGCTTCGCGACTGTATATAGTAGACTGTGGTATTACCATATGGTGGTAGATGAAAGAAAGGCACTGTCCGATATTACCCGATGTCCAATACTACCCGACTCTCCCCTAGACGTTACATTCAATCGTAAGGATTTCCTTAAACCCCCTGTTACTTTTTCTCTACGTGCAATGAGAAAACATAAGTAACATTAAAGAATTTATATTCAATGCCTGGGCGAACGTAAGCTCCTACGCGGTTAAGGGATAAACCAACTTGGATGTATAAGTAAGTTCCTACACAACCAGAAGAAAGTAGAACTTGAACGGTAAATTTTTGTTGAACAAGTTGGTAACATGGTTCTCCGTTGATCTGAAATAATAGATATCAACAACAACAGATAATTAAACAAGAAACATTTGATAACTCGGTTAAATCAAATACCTTATAGTAAGGTATTTGGTTAAATGACCATTAGTCTGAGACAACAGTTTTCCACAACAACAAACAATGATCTGTTCATCAGAGTCTAGCAAGATAACACAGCGGGATATACGATTTATGATAACTTAAAAAATAAACAATTAATTTTAGTGAACAATTTTCAATTTTTTCGGTATACAGACTACACAAGTGTAGCCTGAGTTTAACCATAACCACAATGAAGAAAGCACAGTCAACCGACAAATAGTAAATCATGCGTGCAAATGAAAAGCTGTGGAAAATTTATGTGAACGACCTTAAAAAATCTTACGTTTAGAGGTTAGCAAATACGAAAATGAAAATGAAATTACAACGGTGGACGTTGCACACATTAGACGTAGTATGCAAATTGGAATTCAGCCCAGAAGAGACAAACACTCACAAAATAAACTGAAATACGCCCAAAACGATACTACTCAGAGGGACGAATATCCAGATTTTATGACGTAAAAGCAGTTTCATATAAGAACCAGGGTACGAATTAAGATTTCAAATGGGGGGGGGGATAGAATCCTAGCTAGAGAATAGCATACATACGGTATTTAGCTGAAAAATCAGATACATCACTAAAACATAATTTTTCAATATGAAGGAAAAACGTTTGCAAAGAACCAAGGATTTGCAACCAATACTATTCTTTCATCATACAAATCCATGTGATGATGGAGAATAACAGTCCTATAGCAGTTGTAGAATCATATGAAGATGTGAAATATAACATTAACTCATTTTTTAAGAAAAAAATTGATGTATCTGATTTTGCAACTACACGCCTCACAAAAAATTATCCTCATTCGATACGGCTCAACGCTTGGTCGCACTGAGTTGCTTGTCTTGCATCTTGATCATAATAATAATTATATCCATGAACAGTCTTAAGATAAGATGTGTAATTCCTAAGTTATTGATTGTTGTCAGCTTGCCGGTGATGATAATACATCAATCTTTTTACTGTACTTTGTAAAGTGTACTCGTATTAAAACAATAATATTTTGTGAGAGGGTGAGGGGGGGGGTAGAAGTTATCCCTGGGAGGGATGTTTATATGAATTTATGAGAGGAGGATAACTTTCCAACAGGGTGGGGGAACCTCCCATCCCCTCGTTAATTTGCACCCTGATAAGAACAGAATTTCTCACTGAAAGGTGACGTTGACAGAAGTGGAGAAATGCAAATGCATGAAATCGCCTCATGACAAAATTTGTAACTACACCAAACAGATTATTATGTTGGCAGTCCCCAGTCTGTATAAAGTAGGAGGGAAAATTTTGTCTGCTGACTTTTTTTTTTTGCCGTGAAGGAACTTACACATCAGTCTTTTAGGTCAATCCTGTCCTGTGAAGGAATTTACACATCCAAGAAGTGTTATACCGTGTAGAAACTTACAAACTCCGCCATGGGGCGCATGTCTATTTCAATTTATGCAATTACACATAGAGAATTCGATCAATTTTCGTCTGTAAAGGAGAGAAGCTTCTGTAAAGGTCCCATTGTTTATGGAACCTATTTTGTTTGTTTACCTCTCTAACTGGCGCAGAGATTAAATCATAATCCGTTCCGCTCTGCCTACAAAACAAAATCCTAGTATAAACATTGAATATTGGTTTAATGTCACAAGATTTAGGTCGTTTTTCTCTGTATGTTTGCATAACACACCTTCCATCGACGCGGGGTTACTCTGATCTTGGATTTACTCCAGAGATCACATCAAAATGGAAGCGCGAGAGAGACAGTGTGCTTGTGTGCGATGTAGACAATGTGTTTTGTAAGTAAATGAACAGAGGCCTTAATCCGACGCTATCGTACCTGCTACATCTAAAACAAACCCACATCAAAGTCCCCATAACGATGAACCACCATTGCCACGAGCGTGTTGCTACATACGACCACTCGTGCTCTTGTAGACCTTAAATCCTTGTGTTACAAGCTGCGTCCTGAGTGCATTGTTTCATTACAAGTTTGCTGCAGTAACAAAGAATGTTAAGTAGCATGCAATGAGTTCAGTTAAAATTGTTGTGTTACGGTAAATGTGAGCCAAAAATGTCCTTTATTTTTCATTATACCAAGTAGGCCTATGCAGTGTGAGTGAAGAGCAAGATAGAGGAAGTGTTACAAATACTAACTTACAAATGGCTTTTGAGCAATCCGCAGGTCCATTGCCGCCCTCGCAAAAGCCCGTCATCGGTTCCTATCCTGTGCACGATTAATCCAGTCTCTATCATCATATCCCTCCCCCTCAATTCCATTTTAATATTATCCTCCCGTCTACGTCTCGGCCTCCCCAGAGGTCTTTTTCCTTCCGGCTTACCAACTAACACACTACTGCGTGTTCAGTTCAAAGTGTGTCATGGCTCGCTATATGCCGTCATGTGGCTAGTCGATGAGCCTAGAGAATTCAATCTTCCTACACTTCCGCAGAGGTGTATCTATGTGCCAGAGAAGTTGCCTAGCAAGTACGGCGTTCATTCTGAAGAGTACTTACCGATACGTACGGTAACGCCTGTAGTGGCAGGAATGTGAACTGTTTGGAAACACTTACTGAGGTGAGTTTTTTCTTACTGTCGGGATATAGGAAGAGGGTTCAGACGATTACTTACGTATTTGTTGACATTAACTTCGACGGTCAACATGGACACGGAGCATTTGATTTGTGTTGTGGAATGTTGCCGTACCGTACGCAACCGATGATAACAAATACCCTGCGTACGACTTGCCCGAGCAAAACACAGTTCGAAAGAGTTTATGGTAGTACACAGACTTTACAGCCCGCCATCTGTTGCTACGACGTTCAAGTTATACAATACACTTTCTCAAGTTCAGATTGAACGCCCTGATTAATAAGCAACTTCTCTGACATAAAAGCTGAAACTCGCTTCAAATCGCTGACTCACAACAGTGACGTCATGATACACTTTGAAATGAACACCCAGTATATGCATTTCTGGATTCGCCCATACGTGCTAAAAGCCCTGCCCATCTCAAACGTCTGAATTTAATGTTCCTAATTATGCCTAATTATGTCAGGTGAAGAATACAATACGTGCAGTTCTGCGTTGTGTAACTTTTTCCATTCTCCTGTAACTCCATCCCTCTTAGCCCCAAATACTTTCCTAAGAACCTTATTCTCAAACACCTTTAATCTCTGTTCCTCTCTCAAAATGAGAGTCAACTTTCACAATCATACAGAACAACCGGTAATATAACTATTTTACAAATTCTAACTTTCAGATTTTTTGACAGCAGACTAAATGATAAAAGCTTTTCAACCGAATAATAACAGGCATTTCCCATATTTATTCTGCGTTACAAATATTTGTTTCGTTTTGGAACATAAAAATATCGTCCTGTTTATTGCTGAATGTACTGTGAATGGTACATCGTAAGATCTTATAAAATGTTTGAAAAAACTGCTTTCCTCAAAATCTAACATAATTCCTTTAAAAATGGAAGTACAAATATGGAATACTATTAACGACTTACAAGATTAACAAAACTGCAAAGTCAAAATGGCCTGTACTAAGAAAAGTACAGAACAAGCATTCAGCTTCTTCATTAGAAAGTGTTTTCCCAACCGTAATACTGAATCCAGAAGAATTGTCTTTCACGTCTTTTCTGAAACTTCTTTTATGGCTTCTTGCATTGCCTTTTTGTTATACTGCTTTCTAAGGTTTTTTGGAAGATGAGATTTCCCTCCTCCTACAGGTACCAAAACTAGTAACGAAACAGAAAAACAGGATATGAAGATGGAATACTAATAATACCAGTATTTCATATCTGTGACACACACAATCTCAAACGTATCATTATTTTATTTTAAAACGAAGTCATTTAAACATAGATTGGTATAAACGTAGATTATTTCTCTTTAAGAATATATATAATTAATATTTATAACAATGAGGAATAGCAATATATATTCAAGAAAAGAATTTACCGCCAAAATTTTAAATTTCCTCGAAAACGCAATAATGATAAACATTTTTAACATCCATTTTGAATCTTGCGTACACCACTTTTAACACTTGAATATAATTAATTGATGAACTAGTGGACTTACTCGTGTTAAATATGTAATATTTGTCCGGCTCAAATATTACATATTTAACACGAGTAAGCCCACTAGTTCATCAATTAATTTTTTAACAGTTCAGCTTCTAATTGCAAACTAACACATTCCCGTGAAAGAGAAGAGTAATTTGGAAGTCTTCCTCTAGACTAGAATACAACACGTCTCAGGTGGTATATCATACTATTTCATACTTGTAAACCTATTACATATTTGTAACACTTCCTCTAGTAATATTTTCTATTTTTAATTTAACAAAGAAACTCTATATACAAAGCTAAGAGGGGTGAAGAAAGGCATATTTTGAATATGTTTTCAAAGTCTGGGGTATTACAAAAATACACATTTTTGGCTTAGAAAATGGATATGCTGCAATGAAATTTAACTACAGAATTAATACAAAGCATGGTTTAAAAAGGGTGCGTCAGTTACAATGGCTATTTGCACCCTTATCTAAAATTCTTAACAAAATTAAAACATAAACAGTGTAATAAGCAGAATGCTAAAACGAACTGAAAACGTTGTCATGGTATGAACGGGGTAAACAAATGCAGTATCAACAAGGGGATGAGCAAAAATCATAACAGTGAGCAGTTCTCAGACTCTAGATGGTATTAAAACGAACCATTAGAATAAAAACCACCAGAGTCAATAAATGATATAACACATTTCAAAATAATAAAATAAATATGGAACACATTGTTAATACTATATTATTATTATTATTATTATTATTATTATTATTATTATTATTATTATTATTAGAGACCGGAACTTTGGCAGAATACCTTTTTAAATGTGTTAAATCTATCTTGATTTTCAAAATAAATATACGAATTATACCTTTGTGATTGAAACGTCACAGTTTTATGTTGTCATTTTCTGCCTTTTTTAATATAAATGTCTTAATTTACAAAATAAATACTTCTTTTTTTGCCTTTATTTGATTATTTATCTATTACTTATTAATTTATTATTAAAAATTGCCTACAGATATATTTTAATTTATTTCTGTAACCGATACAATGAAAGTGACTTCACCGAATGTATATTATTGTCTTTCAGTCAGTTCATATTCTCTTTACAACAATGAGTGCTGCCGTGCAAAAATGTATAACAGTAAGCGTTTTAATTATCGCTTATGTTTATTTGACAAGGCAATAATGAGTGCAGGTCTAACGTTATTTTTAAGGGTTATTTTTCTTTCAGTTTTAATTGCGACGTTGTTGTAGCTAGCTAAATATTTCATATCGCAACATATCAGTACAAACACAAAAATTCACTTTCCAAGGCTAATGGGAAGAATATTTTTTTGCTTCCAACAGAGTTATTGCAACAACGAGTCGAAAATCTCAATTTTCATTCGATTTAAGTAAAGCTTTTCTTGTTTCCCTTTGTGTACAGTGTAAGGTTGTGTGTCTAGTGCAAGGTTTTTGTAATTGTCTTTTATTGCGTATTTTAGCTATTTATAATGCCTTTTTGCCTGCCTATTTTAGCTATTTATGATGCCTTTTTGCATGCCTATTTTAATGATTCATAATGCCTAAACTTACGGTCTCCATTTATTATTATTATTATTATTATTATTATTATTATTATTATTATTATTATTATTATTATTATTATTATTATTATTATTATTATTTTATTTCAGTACATCGCATTGTGATTTTGCCTTTGGTGATATATGGTATTAGTTGGCAACACTGAAGTGACGATGATATTAGCTTTTAGGAACTACTCTTACGTGATCCTCACTATACATAGTTTCGAAAAATCCCGTGTTTTCAGATACATGAAAGAGACTGTAATCACTACAGTGTAATGGCTCTACTTTCAGTATAAGAGTACGTCCATGAAATGATACATCTAACTAAAGGCAGAAATGAATATGTAGTTTGGTATTCAAACTCCAGAAGCCAGCATAATTGCAGGCAGACTTGTTTAGTAAAATACGCCGTACTTATTGCTACAGAATTTTCTACGCCGTTGTAATTAAGTCTGCTTATAAACCACGCTCTAACTCGCTATTCTCTTCGAGCTAAAATTTAACTAAAAGCAGCCAGTAATTATGTAATTTTCATCTACGCCGTGTAACTATACGCAGAGTAGCAAAGTATAATATTTCCAGCCCTAAAACACCGTGATTAAACCCACTGAAAGAGAGCGCGTGTGCTTTAATTTACTTACATTTGTAAAATAACTGAGCGCACTAATGGAAAATACAAAATCATTATGAGCTTATTAGGATTTAATTATGCATTTATAGTTGTGTGTAACATTTAATGATAGGAATATGTGTACAGACATGAACTGATGGATATTAGATACTTTGCCAGTTATGTTGTAAATAGGCTATTAGAATTAAGTGTAATTCTCTCATTCTGTACCATTGGGGATCGTAATGTCACTTGTATTGGACTGTAATGTGTACATAACGCAAGCATTTCTGAAAGCACGGTTTATTGCTTACAGTAGGCATAATATAAATCCATTGAAATTCAGTGGTTATTGTTGACAGTTGAGAACATCTGTGTATATACGGTTTGTGTAAACATGCTTTAATGTTAGTTCGTTTTATGAAAGTTTCTTGAGTTGAGGCAAAGATGGGTATTTTCACATTATCATCCTCAGTCCCAGCGTCTCTTATGGGATAGGCCCTACATTAAACAGTACTTTCTTAGAATCCCGCCATCTCAAGAAGAATGTTTTAAATTTTCTTGAAATTGAGTATGTTTAAAACATACGGCAGCACCACCTAAATATGAATTCAACCAATTAATTAATTTACATACCAGCCACATACGCTCCAAGACGGCTGTTTCTGGAAAGAAAGCTGGAACGTATGCATGTAGATAAGCCACTAGGTTGTTGATACTATATAAAATTAAATAAATATTATATAGAATAGATTAAAAAAAAACATTAATCTGTTTTATAGCATAATTGGATTCGTGCCTTAAAATTTATACCTATTACTAAAATTGAGATATTTGTTGTGTCTCTTATGGGAGACGTCAGGCTTCTAGATTTTAAAGTAAAAATTGTTATTGTTATCATACATTATAAAATAAAACTGAATATTCAATCAGAATTAATGTAATTAATTTACAATACATTGAGTCCCAAGATCTCCTGTAGGATACATCAATTTTGACTTACTTCCTTTTGTTTAATATTTTTTACCTAATTTTTTCATCAATACACAGTCCATTTGCAACAGTATAGGCTATTAAAATTTCATAGATTTCTGAATCCCAAAATTTTCCCCAGGACTGAGGTCGTTATAGTCGTCATTTTTTATAATGATATTCGTATCGCCACTGTCTTAGATAACTCGTCATCGTTTTATTAACTTCTAGCTTTATTATCTTCAGTTGAAGTTAACTTAAACATTCTAGAACAGTGGTTCCCAAACTTTTTCAAGGCGCGACCCACTTTTGGGCGAGATTTCCGTGTGCGACTCTCACTTTTCCGCACCGGTTCTTGACACCATTCAACAAATTTAAATCCTGAATCCATCGACTTAGCTCTGGCAACAGAGGTCTTATCTTCTGATTCGGAGTTGCGCTCAGGCGTGATTTCGAGTCCTGCTTGGGCTGATTACTTGGTTGTGTTTTTTTCAGAGGTTTCCCCAATCGTAAGGCGAATGTCAGGTAATCTATGTCGAATCTTAGGCTTCCACCTCGAGGTTTTTCCCGGGGTTTTCCCTCAACTCAATATGAACAAATACTGAGTAACTTTCGGTGTTGGACCCCGGACTCATTTCACCGGCATTATCACCTTCATCTCATTCAGACGCTAAATATCCTAAGATGTTGATAAAGCGTCGTAAAATAACCTAAAAAAACCTTGCTATCACCAATCTCTTTGACGCTAAATAACCTAATAGTTGGTACAGCGTCGTTAAATAACCAACTAAATAGAAATACAAATCCCAGTAAAATCAAACTACTCTAATTTTACTCAAAACCAGTGGAATTTTACTCAAAACCAATGGATACAACCCGAAGTACGACTTTAAGCAGCAATTTTTTTTAGTATTTACCGGAAGAAACTCAAAACAATTTCGATATTCATAGATTGATACTGAATCTGTTGCGTTCAACTGGCTGAAATTGCAAAAAGAAAAAATGGATTAAGTCATTGAAATATGTACCGACTGAAACTATACTTTTTTTCATAGAGCATAGATCAGTTATTTTTTAATCAAGAGAACGCTTCGAACTTGCAAAAGAAGCTCTTAAATTTTGTATATTATTTTCAACTTGGTATTTATGCAAAATGAATTTCCCGTTTATGATTGTCATCAGAACAAAACTGAGAAGTCGCCTTGAACTTGAAAATGATTTCACTGTGTTTCGAATGCTGGGTCCAGATTTGAGAAGCTACTTTCTGAAAAACAGCCACATTTATCACATTAATTATTTTTTATTTTATAACTACCTGTATTTAAAGATTTAATTTTATGTTCAGCTTTGCTTATGTTTATGTTTCTGAATGAAAAATAAATTTATTTTAATAAGGCATCTTTATTTATTTTGTAAATCATCTCACGACTCCCTGGGGTTCACGATACCCACTTTGGGAGCCACTGTTCTAGAATATGCATACATTTATGATTCGTTTTGCCATTTGCCAGAATATACGCTATAAATTAATTACATGCAGTACTGTTTATGTTCACATTTTGAAATGAATAAATAAATACGAATAGAGCAATAAATTAATAAGTAAATGTAAATAATTAAATAAAGAAATAAATAATAAAATAAGTAAATAAGTACAAATGAAAATATACTGTACGTGTTTTTGACGTGAAACATAGCCTGTATATTTGACCTACAGGCTAAGAAAATGTGTAACAATTATCTGTAGGATCGTTAGATGAAGTTCCTGTAGTTGAGTATAATGGCAGCATAATTACATTCGATATTGTATCAGTCGATTGATGACAATCTTCAAATGAAATGTGTATACGATGACAAGATGAGAGTCGACCGAGGAAGTGCAATCTAGACGGGTCTACTTGAGTACTCAAAATTGAAACAATAAAAGTGTCAGTTATATATGTATGTACACTTAGCGGCAAAAAGAATGGGCCGACTCTTTGTCGATACAAATGCTAAGTTCTATCGCGCGGTTCACTCGTGTAAACGTAACCCAGTGCAAGGCATTGCTGTGGTGTCTCTTCATTGAAAGTCGTCCGTCTATAATGTAATAAACCTTACGAGCAGTGTGTGGCCCAGTGGTAAGAAGTCTGACATCCGTACCAGAGGTTGTGAGTTCGCCTCCCGGAACGGTAAAATTATTATCATTTTTTATTTCAACTTTTACTTAATTTATTAGTTTAAATCCGAAATGGCATTTGTTAACAAACTTCGTTATGCCTGCCTTGTAAAAAATATTATTGCCCATCACCTGTGGGCTATTAATAGGTGAGACCTGGCCTGTATAAACAAAAATACTTGTTTCACGTCTTAAAAAACCGGACACATATCAAACACAAATAAATAATTAAATTAAAAAAACAAACATTTTTTAAATATATTAACAAAACAAGGCCTGTGGTGGGGACTAGTATCTCGTCCACAAACAGCCTGCGTCAACAACTACCCTCATTCTGCGCGGCATGGAGTCCACAAGATTATGGAACAGGTCTAAATTCTTGGCCATCTTCTCCCACGCATCTAGAACTCTGTCCCACAATTCCTCAGGTGCCCGAACGGGTGGTTGTTCTGCCCAATTAGAGCGTAGAATCCGTTTGACTGCAGCCCACAAATTTTGAATCGGATTCATATCTGGTGAATTTGGAGGCCAGTCGACTGGGTCGACATCACGCCTCCTCGTAAACCATCTTTGAATCCGGTTGGGGGTGTGGATGGGATGATTATCCTGCTGGAAGAAACGTGTTCCTTCTGGATATCGTTTTCCGTTGTATTAACAGATAGCAGTACTGCTTGAAAGAGACAGGGAGGTTTATTATTTATTAGAGTTTGGACATATTCTAAGAGATATCGCCACATAATTATAGCTTTGCGAGACACATATGATGGCAAATTTGTAATTAAAAAAAGAAGATTGGGGGAGTTTCGAACCTTGAGCTACTACTATCAACTTGTTCAATAGACCAATGCCGTAAAGATTTACGCTACTGTGACTTGTTAATATCAGTTGGAAATAATACGTGATTTTCCTGTCCATATGTGCTCCGGTTGATTTTGTATTTATCAATTTTATTATTATTTCACTCTTCAAGGGCCCTGGTGTATCTAGAATCAACCCGCCATTCGATTTTATTACATATTTTAGACTCTTAAACAAAATACAGCAAATGTAAATGGTTTAATATGTGTTACCTAGTGAACTACGGCTTTGATGAAACGAGCATGCGCAATGTTATGTCTCTGGAACTTAGAAATTGTCGGCCGGCCCATTCTTTTTGCCGCTAAGTGTATAATGTAAAGGTCGAAATTGACAACTTATACAAGAGTCATACTTGTTTCATTCATTCATTCATTCATTCATTCATTCATTCATTCATTCATTCATTCATTCATTCATTCATTCATTCATTCATTCATTCATTCATTCATTCATTCATTCATTCATTCTTAGTTTTCTTCCCAAGGGCAGGCACTATTGAAGCAAAAATATTTCAAGTAAAGTATACGCGAGCTGATTATAAGCGAAAAAGTCAGTATAACAAATAATGAAAGTAAGCATGGTGAACCTGTATTACTAAAACGTACCAAAAAAAAAAAAAAGTAGAAAAGAAAGTGTGAGGGAGTGTAGGTAACACAAAAGCAACGACAAAGAATTTCTGAAGGCATAGTGCCTGTAAATAATGCTTCTATATCAAGTGTAAATGTGCAGATTATGAGTGTGGTCTGTGTTAAAGAAGGACATTTTTATAAAGAACTTTCAGTCATTTTAATAAACATGTTATTAAGAAAAAAATTTCTTACATTTGTAATGTGTGTGACAGGTTCTGATAGGAACACGACCTAAAGCCCGTGAACTTAAATACATTCCAAGAATTAATTAATTTCATAAATCCCATGTCACATTTTTATGTAACTCAAGACTTCATTTCAAAAAGTAATAAAATTTTAATAAATTCAGATTTGAAGCAAATTCTAAATATTAAAATTACTTTAATTGTTGAAAAGATTTTGTGCCGAGCGAGATGGCACAATAGTAAAGCACTGGATTTGCCAATTTATTCGTTTTTTTTTTTAGTATTTTATAGGCCTTCCCTTTCCCTCTACCAGGGGATTACAACCACAATATTAAGAATACAATTACAATTATAATTAAAATTGAAGAGTCCACTGCAAAAATGATGGATCTCACTTTCTTGTCGAAAATGAACCAGACTGTCAATGCATAGCTTAAGACATATAGAATGTACATAGAGAGTTATATGGTATTAACACTGATAGTCATTGTCCAGTAATGATCGGGAAATCACAGTTAAGCTTTGAGCGCTAAGCATTTCAAACTTTCAATTGCTTCTCCTGCAAAATGTATTCCAAATGACATCCATCATTCTTGCAGTGGACTCTTCAATTAATATTAAAATTAAAAATACAATAAAAATCAAAGTACTAAAAGACTTTTAGTGGCCTCCTCAATCACAAAGTAAAGTGGTATCCAGTTAATCAAAAAGATAAATGCCAGATAGGTCCCAATTTCCATTACAAAATTACTGATAATGTTTCACAGAAACTTAATCCCTTTTAAAGATACTGGGTAGAGCTGTTTGAAGTATTTTCGCTTATAAATATGAATATATAAAATATTTTTCCTCTGTTTTTTATCAAACACAGACTAATGTCCTTTGCGCCGTGTGATAAACAAATGTTAGTGAGTAGTGAGCTGGCCATAGAAACACATTACCTTTCATTGTTTTAATGTAGGCTTGACAGAAAGAAAAGTCTATTGGAAAAAAAGTTGCGATTGTCAGCAGTTAGGAACACCTATTACAAAATGTTTTAATCTCACACTTTTAAAACTTTCCCTCCATGTCAAAAACATATTATTTGAGAAAATGAGTGGAATAAAAATAGTACTTTTTCAATTACACAAGCACAATGTGACAAATCCCATACGTTTATTTTGTCTTATAAAAATATGACATGTCCCTACACATTTTCTCTACTAGAATTAAATATTTAAAAAAGTAGTCCATTTTGGAATATGATGATAGAGACTGGATTAATGTTGCTCAGGATAGGGACCGATAGTGGGACTATGTGAGGCGGCAATGAACCTGCAGGTTCTTTAAAAGCCATTTGTAAGTCCATTCATTTTGAAGAACTGTATAGTTTACATTAGCATACAAAATGCCAGCCCTTTATCTTAAGTAGTTTCTGAGTAAATAGTTCTTGAATTTAGAACAATAAAATTATTATTTTTTCAGTACTCTTTTTTATGTCATTCCTGTGTTAAAACAATGAAATATAATTTGTTTCTGTGGCCACCTCACAACTCGTGAACATTTGTTTATCACACGGTGCAAAGAACATTAATTAGTCTGTGTTAGAAACAGAGGAAAAAAATGTTTCATATTCATATTTATAAGGGAAAATACTGCAAACAGCTCTACCCTGTACCCTTAATTGTACATGGTGGACATGTCTGCAGATATTACCTCTAGATGGAATAGTAGTAATTTTATAATTTCTTAAAGTAAAATCTATTTGATACGTGCATCCTCTTCTTCCAGCAGAAATCTGCAGATAGATAGCGATTAGTCTGACCTGATTTATGGCAATTACATCCGACACCGGCTGGCTAAGTTCTGCATGCGATCTCTGTAATCATTGCAGTCACAGAAGTAAGGTTCTAGCACTTGATGTTCAAAACATGTGTTACCAAATTACCGTACCTACTCGTAGTATGGCTTTCACAGAAATCGATAAACTGCTTTATGAAACCAATAAAATGGTCAACATGTGCAGCTAAATGCGTAAAATAAAAATTTATATGCATTCTTAGAAACTCCTTTCATGATATGCAAGATGTGCAATATCCGCTTGACTGTAATAGAACTTCCTATGATCAGCATAATGCACAGGATGTCGCATCATGAAAGCGACATGCTTAGCGAGCGTGTTCAGATTAGAGTTGGGTCGATTCGTGAACGAATCGTCCATTCGAAAGACAATAATAAAGAATCGTAAGAATCTATTCGTGGTATGAACGAATCGTCGTTCAAAAGAATAGTAACGAATCGACATGGTATCGTAACCCACGATTCTATTTACTTGTTTGATGTAACCTGTGAGCGGACATTTCCGAACCGTGGCGAATGTTCCCGAGCGAGAATGCAATCAAATACTGCATTTGTTAAGTGTGAAAAATAATGAACACGAACCTGAGATTTGCATAGTTAAATAGAGATGTAATGCAAAAATTGTACTTGATAACAAGGTTCAGTTGAGAAATCATAATTAAGAAACACTATCTTGGACAATTTTGTAGACTAATGGAGGTCATGATGAATGGTTCTAGCCAATGAGAGAGAGAGATACAATCCAATGTCTCTCCTCTTATGCCATCTATGCGAGAGATGTAGAACGTTTTTGTTCTATCCGAGGTTTGCAAAGGAAAGTGTCCTGTGAGTCGTTCGTTGACGATTCAAAAGAATAATTGGAATTGTAGACTGGGAAGAATCGTAAACGAATCGTTAGAATCGATTCGTAATGTATGATCGATTCGTTGGAATTGACTTCTGAAAAAGAATCGTATTGCCCAACTCTAGTTCAGATGGTCATTGTAAAATACATCTTAACTCGATTCGGCTTCGTTCCCAAGATACAAACTGAAATGCTAGTGCACTCGTGAAATGCCCTACTTGCCTCCTGCGAGGTCCATCAGTTGTTTGTTTCTGTTTTGTACCGACAGAGGGTACATTAGTCAGTGTAACTGATAACGTAAATGTGGTATGCTGCGTTAAAAGATGTAAAATCGGTCTGCAGTTTGTGTCAATTGTGTCAGTGAGGCGTGACGTATGAATGAAAGGTACTACGGTAAATATTTGGTACGTCTTCAAACGAGGAATACGCCGATACGCTGTGTGTACAGTGTTTACATCACATTTTCACTCACGCCTCATTGACATAAACTGAAGATAGACATTTATCACATCTATTACTATGGCGTATCAAATTACGCTATCAGCTACATTTACTAATGCACCCTCTGACGGTACGTGACAGAAACAGAATACAAATAACTGATGGACCTCACAGGCTGAATCAAATCAGATGTTTCACCTGTTTATGGGATGTCTGTCGTTCATTGGCATTACAATTCATATCTTAACAACGATGCCGAATCAACACAGAGTGTTTTATTAACTCTTCCTTCGAATATTTTGAATATTCTGGCAAAGCTTTTTCGGTTTCGTAGCGAAACATTCTGTATATATTAAACTTTCACATAGGCCTATTCATTCAATGAAAATATGCAATTCACAAACTTTCTCATGATGACGAGATTATTATTATATTACGAGTATTATTATTATTATTATTATTATTATTATTATTATTATTATTATTATTATTATTATTATTAATGTGCTAGCCAACAACGATTAGTCTATAATATATTAGCATAAGGGTTACAATAATAGTACAGATTTTTAGTGACAATGATAATAATAACATAATAAAACTTATGGTAAATATTTTACATTTATGCAAATTCTGAATTTATAAATTAAGTAGGTAAAATTTATTGCTGCACAATTTGGCAAATTTAATGCATCTGGAGACTGGGGAAGGAAGTTTAGAATTTCTGGCGTAGAAAAGTTCGTAACTTCTCATTTCGTTCGTAGGAACACGAAACTGAGGTTGTCAATGGGAGATTCACACGTTATATTTTAGGGGAGACTGTTGCACCTTTAAACACTTTCCAATTTTTTTTTTTTATTTTGGAAAATTAAATTTTTAAAATGAAAAAAATGCTTGAAATAATTTTTGAAGATTCCTTTACAACTTCCTGAATGTATTTTCTTGTTTTACAGATCTATTAAGGATGGAAAAAGAAAATGGGATATGTAATGTGTTCAAAGGTACAACAGGTTCATGTACCTTGGAACATCTCTCTTGAAAGTTGGGACACATGGAATATAGGTGGGAATATAGCTGTAAAAACTGATAATCATGTTTAAAATGTATTTGCCATCATAAACCAGAGCAGGCTTCTCTGATTGAGATTTTATTTCCTGAAGGAGCAATAACTGCTTCAACAGCTTTCTTCAAGACATCCGGATCAATTGGGGGCCTCTTAACTCCAGACTTACTTCATGACATGATCTTAAAATAAAAGAAAGCCAAAACCAATAGTATTGTGTGCCTTGGAACATGTTCCATGGTACAAGATGTTTTGTGTTCAAAGGTACAAGAGGGTACATTTTAAACAAATCTGGCTCCCAAAACTAGAGATTCGAATAAATCATGGAAATTAAAATATATTATTACTCACCAGATGATAGGGAACACACCGTACTTGAAAGATATTAACAAATACAGTCTGGTTTTGTGTTAGAAAACATACATCAATGAACGAAATGTTTACTTTTGGTAATAAAAAACTTCTTTTGTCCACGGAACTCACACTTTGCAGTAAATCAAACTGAAACTACGACCAGAGCTACTTAGCGGCTTTCTCTACAATCTACTTCAGTTTGATTCCTCTAGGTAGTAGCAAAAATTAAAAAGCAAAAAATGTTCAAAGGTACACTATGATAAAGGTACAACAGTCTGCCCTACCTTCAATTGCCCTTGGATAAAAATAGATCTTGGCTTCTTTAATATAAACTGTGATATTTAAAGAATCAAAGTTTTTCTCATAGCTATTCTTGGAGTCAATGGACAGAAATGTGTACCAACGTTAGGTTATAAATTTGCGTTCGAAACTTTATAATTTTACCGAATCAGTCTTTGTAACAGAACTCCAGACTGCGACGCATATTCAAGTTTCGATTCCACTGAAGTAAAGTAAAATATTAAAAGTGAATTAAGGGTAGAGAGAGAATAATTAATTGACCGTTTTAAACCCACCATTCTAATAAATTGCATAATGTGTACAGTATAATTATGAAATATAAATGCTTATGAAAATAAAGTTTATTTTTAATTAATATTGCAAGGTCTGTTAATTTAATTATGTCACTTAAGTTAAAGTATAATTGAGTTGAAGGGAAGTAGTTTTTCTCGAAATGTCTGTAATGTTAGTCTCGGATACATTAATTTTCATGCCATTCTCTTAAGACCATTTTGTAAGAATAATTATTTATTTGTTGAATTATTTTTATTTATTTATTTTTTATTTATTTATTTAACAGGTCAAAGCCCCAGTTAAACTAGACAGTACAAATATTTGCCTAGAACATAGAATTGGAGATAACATGAAAAAAGAGATAAAACAGATACAAATGCAAGATAGAAGTTTACTTACAAATAAAAAAAATAAAAAGACACAGACAAATAGATACTACCTAAATAAAAACACAGGTATAGATATAAATGAAAAGTACAAAATAAAAAAAAAATTAAAAATAAATGTAAAATGTAGCTATAAATGGCAAATTACAGAATAACAAATAGATAGCAATATTATTTAAAATCAACTCCATTCAGTATATTAATAATAAAATGTTTATATTTCATGTAAGAAATGCTGAAATCTAGATCCCATGTTTTACATATTTCATTGAAATTTGAACACATTTTTAACATTGGTGAATTTTTATGTGCTGAAGTGTTTGGTTTTTTATAATATAAAAATTGACGATTTCTTAAATGTAATGTTCTAGCGTTAAGCTGGATTTGTGATAATATTTCGCTATTATCCAATAATAATAATAATAATAATAATAATAATACTGTAGTAGTAGTAGTAGTAGTAGTAGTAGTAGTAGTAGTAGTAGTAGTAGTAGTAGTGATACTGATAATAATAATAATAATAATAATAATAATAATAATAATAATAATAATAATATCATCTTGCCACAGTCATATCCATCTTTCTCACTAGAGTATAATTCAATTATAACATTATCGTAGTATTAGTGGTATTATTTTTGTTTCGTTCGAAGTTTCAAACTATGCATAGTTACAGCACGAATGGCCGTACGGGCTCGTGCGAAGGATCTTGTGTACATGAGTTTGTATAATTGTGTATCAATAAATGTACTTCATTCATTCATTCATTCATTCATTCATTCATTCATTCATTCATTCATTATTATCATAGTCACGGTCTTGCTCTAACTCATTTTCGTCACCATTGTTATCTTCATCCTTCTATTGCCACAGCCTTCAGGATCATCGCCATAGACAAATCATACCCATGAATATCATCATTATCTCTACCTTCATAGTCATCACCATCTGATTATCATTAATGTTTTTAATGTATTAATGTATTAACATAATTATTATTTATTTCTTATTCAAAAATTTGTTTTTAACCATCTCGCACTAAATATACTATTCATTGTTACTTAGTGACTTTGTTAGCTATAGACTAATCAGAGTTTCTCAGTGCTTTTGATAAATGTCGTAGCATGGTCGTAGTATTAGTTTGTTTGTGAAAAGTAACCTAGTTTTGGCACACTGTTACGTTTTCTTGACTTCTCACTATTTCTGGTTTAGGCCTATATTATCAAATCGACACATTTCCTTAGTTATTCTCAGATGATAACGCTAAATCAGTGACTTCCGTTTTTCTTGTCGGTTTATCAGTTTCTATTTCATTTCTCGATTGTACTTCGAAACTGCTACCCTAAATCATATATGTAACAGATAGGTCGGCCTTATAGGCTTTGACGTTAACAACTTTTATCAGGTTTACTACGCTGCCATCCAGTTGTTACATAAGGAGTCACGTCATAATTCCTATTTGAATTGCATTAGCGACTGTACTGCCATCTCGTGTTCGTTTACGGCGGACGGGTGGCGATCTTGACGGTTGTTCTCTTCAAAGTACTGCCGATTTTAACATAGGATGAGTTATCTGTTACATACAGTATTTGATCTAGACTGCTACGTAAATAATATTATTATAATATATCATGTAATTGTAATATTACATTTGCTATTGGCGACAGGTTTTTGTAATATCTTAGTTTATCGTTGTCCGTTAAAGGATGATTTCATAGATTAGGCATAATTGATATTATTATTATTATTATTATTATTATTATTATTATTATTATTATTATTATTATTATTATTATTATTATTATTATCTCCAGTTATTTTGTGTCTAACTTGATTACGCCTAACGTGTAATAAAATTTCCTTTAAACCCACCCTGATATTACGTACTCTGCAGTTCATACACTGGAGTTCTCTTTCTGTATAGAGAAGTTTCAGACAGCCGATCAGATTGTCCAGTTGACAATGGAAATATTAGCAGACTGCCAGTTCGTCTGTTTCCGAAGGACCATATTTCTTCCCTCTCTATATCCAGTCAATTTTTGTCCTGAAAATATAGTATGTAAAGGGATTTCACATACGTAGCCTCGGGTTTCGTCTAGCGTTGTGAACGTCATTATTGAAGATAGGGTGGCTTTTAAAGGGGATGGATGGAGTCTCTCGCTGTGCTGTTGTCTGTGAAAACAGATCTCCCAGCAGAGTTGGATTACTGAAAGTTGTTAACCAAAGCGTGAGACACGGATAAAGCATTCCCACTGCGCGTACTGAAGTCATTCTTGTTAGACTCATTGTTATTGCGAAAGCAACATATTCAGTGCTCACTGCGGATTTATATTCCTCTGCTTTTCATTTATTGTTATTGTTTTTAGAAAGTTCATCTGTCGAACTTTACACATTTTTAACTCACTGATGTAGAAATTCCAAATAAAGTTATTTGTAGGTTATGTCTTTGTCTATTAAGGTCAAACAAAAATAGTACATTCTCAAATGTATGTTAAATAGAATCAAAATCAGAATCCAGAAATAAAACAGAAGCCGAATGACAAAAGAAGACTGTAAACAAAACTTACGCGCTTTTGAGAACAATTTATTCAATAACATTAAAGATAAAATAAAAAATGAATAAATTAGAACGCAGTTGGAGAAAGAAAACGTAGGCGAAGAAATAAGCTAATATCATGAAGAACAGCAAAAATATATAGACCTACTGCGGATGTCCAACAGATTTCCATGAAGTAGCCTACTCTCCAATACGAATCATCTGGAAAATGAGATCTATGACGGTGAATATAGGTTAAATGGGTCCGTCTTCTTGCTTATCAAGTAATGTATAGTCTTAATTGTTAACTATGTCACATTTATTGATTGGATTAACGTTTTCGGCAATTATTTGCCAACATCAGATAATCATAAGTATCATGTTATACATACTGAATACTGAATTACGAAATTAAGTGGAATGAAGTAATATTCGGACAAACAAACATGCTTACCACTTGACTAGATAAATGTTACATTATAATTAGACTCAGCTGTTTACATGAACAATATTTTCATTTTATCATAATGTTAAGATTAGACACAAATGGAATTATGACGTGCAATAATTACATATTATATTATTAAATATTCATGTGGAAGTATTGTGTTCCATATAATACGTAAATTAAACTAGCAGGTTACGAACATGCTTGATGCTAAATGATTACTTTGTTTGAAAAATTATGCTATTGTGGAATATAATGTACATATGTGAAGATTTCATTTAGCATCAAGCATGTTCGTAACCTGCTAGTTTAATTTACGTATTATATGGAACACAATACTTCCATATGAATATTTAACAATATATGTAATTATTGCACGTCATAATTCCATTTGTGTCTAATCTTAACATTATGATATTGTTCATGTAAACAGCTGAGTCAGTGCACGTCTAATTATAATGTAACATTTATCTAGTGAAGTGGTAACCATGTTTATTTGTCCGAATATTACTTCATTCCACTTAATTTCGTAATTCAGTATTCAGTATGTATAACATAACACTTATGATGATCTGATGTTGGCAAGTAATTGCCGAAAGCGTTAATCCAATCAATAAATGTGATATAGTTATTAATTAAGACTATACATTACTTGATAAGCAAGAAGATTGACCCATTTAACCTATATTCACCTAATTTAATTGTTTATCAGTCTATACCACCTTTTCAAAATGAAAATGAGGTCTATGATGATAGTGAATGAGATCGACGGGCCAGTAAAATAGCTTCGGAATGGGTCTTAGAGTTAGGCCCTATCATTTTAATGGCAAAGAATAAGAATGAGAAATAAAATACATTTAAAATGGCATAAGTCCATTCCTCTTATCCGAGTAATAATTATAACGTAAAATGATATTTTACAGAATAACTAAATAGGCCTACCTATATATTAAATGTCAAATATATGAGCATGTTACCTTCTTGACATTATTTAGTTCGTCTTTCCTATTCTTTAGTGATTTCTATTTACGGAACAGAAGCATTCTTTGTTGTTTAATAAATATAATTCTAGCACTTAACAGTCGTTCTCTCTAATAGAATGTACTGTACATCGTATCTGAAGACGTTCGAAATACAGCAGACGCATATATCGTTATTGCACTGACGCGAACGACCCATCAATATCCGATCTTTTTCTACGGTCCGTTAGGTGGCTGGAAATGGCACCTTACTGGCAGGACAAGACGACCCGGTCTTCCTGTGGGGCATCTCGTATAGAAAGTTCCCCTTTCAATTTCCTACGGAAAAAGTGTCTCTATTACCGCTGTAGGTATTACAGAAGGAATATAAGGCCAAAGTGTGCCTCCTCGCTCATAAAATATTGAATGGGCTTAATATTACTTCCTTTTTAAAAATAACTTCTTTTTACGCCTCATGTCTCTAGGGTTAAATGGTACTCATGTCTGCAGAAGAGTTTCTTTTTTTACCAATGAATTCTGTTACACGGTTTATTTAAAGAGACCCGGCTGTTAGAATCAACGTCTTGTAAGCTATTTGATGTAGAATATGTCTCGCCCCGCACAGATTCTGAACAACAGTTCCGGGATCTGTGGTGTAACAAAAATTAATTCTTTACTGGAAATTGTTGTAAGTTGTATCATGTTTGTTATTACTTGGTGGATTAATTTGCTCGTAGATATTGTATATAAACAAAATCTGCCTAATAGATTAATACTCGTAGATATCAAACAAGAACTGACAGAAGGGACATCTACCGAATGATGGTACCAAGATTTTCTCAATAGCCCAGACTGGCCGAGAAAGACAGACAGATTTTGGGAGGCAAAGAGTGTAGAGTGTCAGTCACGAAGCTTGGGATGATTTTTTGCATTTCTCGCGATAGTTGCTAGCCGCTTGGAGCGCTGTGAGTACTAGGAACAATAGACTGTGCCACTGCCATCGTGATTTAATACAGGCCGTAAGGCGACCATGTGACTCGCGTTTCAACCATATAAATTAGTTTGAATGCATAAAGAGTAACATATGTTTCCCTAAAATGTAGTGTAATTGCATTAATAAAATTTAAAACAATGATTATGAGACATTTCAGACATAATTCACTTGCGAGTAATATTATTTTTGCTGTGAAAATTACGTTGTTCGTATGTGTAATACCTGCCTTTATTTCGATTAAATATTGCGAAATTCTTGTAAATTCATTTATGCACGATTCAATAATTTTCAGTTGCACCGCATGGATATTTAGATATGTTGAAATAATATAGGTTATGTTTACTGTACAAGTTTCCTCTTCCTGTCTAATTTTAGTGGTCTCCAATGCCCTCCCATTACATATGTATGTTATGCAACTCGTTGATATTATGTCATATGGAAATTATAGGTTATGTTTACTATATTTAACTTATATTCTTGTATTCGCAATTATACATTATAATTAAACATACTGTCATGTATGATACTCCGAGCATTCAATTTGTCTGTATTTTAATACTACAATAGAGTACTGAATTACTGTATTTATCTACTACTACCTAAGAGAAGAAGTAACACAATCGTACGTACAATAATTTCATAGGAGCGGTATGGTAAATTTTCTGTCTGCAATTAAGGAAGATGTGCTAAATTAAAGTCACAATATAAATTCTTTTTTATTAAACCTCAAAATAGCTTCAGTTCTAAACTTAAAATGTTGATTCGAAGAGATTATGTTAACACATTAAAATAACACAGTTTTGTAATTATTTCTGTAACAAGAAGTAAACGGGACTTATGGACACATTGCATTAAATAAAACTTAGCAATGATACGCAATAAAGTTATAATTTAATATTTCACTGAGCTCCAAACACTAAAATAGAAAGCCCAAACATACATTACAGCCTGGTCTATATCGAAAAGGCATTGACTGTGGCGTATTTCTTATTGTTGTGTAAACTGTGAAATGTTCGTTATCGGTTGTAATAACTATAAATGGCTAAAATATAATAATTTGAATAATAATATGGGACAAGGAGACGTTTGTAGCACTATAAATTGTAAGAAAAAGAGGTCAGAGTCATCCTTCTTCCGAAAGATCCAGGAAGGTGAGTTTATAAAATATAATATACACTTTATGAAAATAATATATAAACCTTATGTATTTCACATTTCAATAGTGGAAGGAAGGTGTTAATTTTTTCAAAGGAACACGATATCGAAAGTACAATACATTTTATCGTCTGCTAAGGAAAGGGTCTGTGATGAGGCGATAGTAGCAATCCTGGTGGATAGCAACTATCTATGGATGCTTATTTAGTAAGTATTGAGCTTCATGACAGTATATACTAGACTGTGGTAGAACTTTGTACATATCATTGGAAATATACCGTACTGGTTCGAAAATAAGCTCTGTCGTCTCTCAGCAGTATGTCGGCATCAGGGCAGCTACAGACCTGTGTGACCACTCGTTTGTCTTATAGTCGCGAGTTCTGCAATATTAAAATGATAGTATACACATACGATACAGCCTACTTTGACTGAACCATTGTGAAAACCTTAACCTTTCAGCTGACTGTTAAATATGATTATCTGGGAAAGCACCTATACCGAATTGGTATCGAACCGTGATGGGTACTTACATTTAGGCACTTTTTGTCCCATTGTGCGGCATATACAGGATGGAATTGAAATAGCCTTGCAGATTTTCAGAGCGAATAACTCATGTTGTATGTAACAAAAAACTATGTCATATTAGTGGAAAGTTAAATGTTTTTTTTTCTCAAATGTTTAAAAACTTCTTATTCGATAACTATTGCGAATAAGATCGTGATTTTTTGTCCATATCGATAGGAAATCTAATAAAGAATAATTTATCCCTCTGGCGTATTTCAATAGCATGGACAGTTTTCATGTAAATTTAATTTTTAAAACCTCACATTTCAAGCCACAGCACATGGCAAGGTCGAGGTAGAGAGCAGCTCAACTACTGAGACACACCGAGTTCGTTGACTTCTTACATCTGTATCACGAGTATTGTATGTTACCGGCGATGTTGCCGGACTGATGAAGCTTCAAACTTAATTTTCTAATTAACCGTGCATTGAATCACAAAACGTAATATAGTTTTTCTATTAATTTAAGTGTATATTATCGTCCCTTTCAATCTGAAAGATTATTTCACTTCCAACCTGTATATACGACGATTGTCCAAGTCTGACAGGTGGCCTGTGTTGCATTCGTGAATCCTACGCTGACTGGTGAGCCATCCTGCTTCAGCCCCTGGTAGAGCAAGTATTGAATTAATTCCCGATATGCTCAGTCAGGTTAAGAAAACAGTGTATTATGATAAAAAGAATTTTAGTTTTGTACTTTAAATGTACAAAAATTTGATCCCAACAAATGTAACTTTTCGTTTTGCAAAGGAATTTTTAAACTTGATGCACTCTAACAACCCTGTAAAGTGTAAAGAGATGCTGGAGAGATGCGGCTCGCGTAATGCAAGAGATAAATGAGATAACGAGAAATCTAAAGCATAACACGGAAATTGATGTATTGTGTGTAAGTTTATCCGTTACTACTTAAAAAATTAAAGTGAGAGGAAAATATTTCCAATTGGCTGAAGAAAATGCTTGTAATACGACACACGTAGACTTTTTTTAATCATTAATTATATTTGTATAACGTAAAATAAGCTTTTCTTGTCTGTGTTTACCGAATATTTATCTAAAGTTAAATCAAAGAGTTTAATAATAATATTTTTAATTGATCTTGCTTTTAAGGTAAAATAAGGATATCGTATTTTTAATTTTTCCTTTATAATTTTAAATGTTTCAAAATTTTGTTTTTATGAACTGCAAAGTGTCATTGTTTGCAGTGGGATAAAATAAGTCTATAACTCCATCGATGGTTTCCCTTTTGAATATAAACTGCTGCATAAATGCATGTGCAACATAATATTATTATTGCCACACATTATGTAATACATCAATGTTTCTATTACAGTAGAATCCCGATAATTCGAGTGCGGTTCATTCGCTCTGCGAGTAATTCGTGATTCTTTTTTTTGGGAAGTTGTCATTTCCGTTTTTACTCGATCTATACACTCTCCTTCTCTCTCACGAAATTTTGGATCTAAAATCACAAATAATAATAATAATAATAATAATAATAATAATAATAATAATAATAATAATAATAATAATAATAATAATAATCTTAAGATATTTTATAAAACTTGTGTTTCTTGTTTTAAAATTCTATTCCACTGCAGTATCTACAGTGTAATATTTTGTTTCAAAATGCTTTTCACATTTGCACTTGATTTTGAAGTGTATTTTAGTAATAGAACCTGTCAGAGTAACTTTTACTGGAATTTAAATAATAATACAAAATTTTGCGGATAATTCGCGATTTTCGACATTTCGCGGAAGTTCGTGCATTAATTACCGCGAATTGTCGGGAATCGACTGTACTTAAATTTTCTTGATGGACCATTTTCAATCGATGACATAAAAGAATTAACATAGGCAAGATGAACCGTAAATAATGTCATTAATTCCGGTAGACGATTCCTTTAGTAAAGAGCAACAAGAAAGTCAAATATCATTTTCATGTAGGCTATTTGAATAGTTTTTCAGAAAAAATTGCACTTTAAAATACATGAATTACAAGATCGTGCAACTCTGTGTAATCAGTAGGAAGTGCACACATGGCTATGTTACTCTGAACAGCCTCTTCACATGGCTTGTTATGATCAGGGAGTTGAAGTTTAGTCTATTGCCACGAACATTGTTTTTTAAACAGATGATATACCGTTTAATTGTTGTGTTTAATCTGTGTTAGAGTGGAGAATGAACACTGTTCTTTTGACGCTAATTTTAATTAAATGTTCAGAAAACGCAGACAATGAGATACGCTTTTTTTAAAATAAATTTAAAAGATGAAGTCATATTTCTACTCTCCCATTTCAATTAAATATTATGGAGAACGTAAACAATAATGATGCTTATGTCGCTTATAAATCAAGATTATTACTGATCAGAATTTAAAAATTTTAAACCTTTTTCTTTTCCCAATCCTCTCCCTTCAGCCACTCTGTTTTTCTCCCTTGATATAAAGGAAATTTCCGCGGTTGGGCGTTTACGCGCTTACTGGCCGAGAGCTGAACAATAGTTGTAGGGTGCGGTGAAATCTGTATTTCGAGATAAATTCTGTCCTTGCCACATACTTTGTCAGCTTATCGAATCACTATGATCACCGACTGAAGGTCAGTTATCTTAGCAAAGCAACTTATTAAACAGTGAAAAAGCATCAACTGTGATTTGTATATGACATTGTTGGGAAATAAAACTAAATGTTATAAAATTCTATAAAAGCGAATAAGAATTGGAGAAAATGATCTTAATGACCCCCCCCCAAAAAAAAAAGAATTGTCGGACAAAAATGACAAAAATTGAAATTTTGTTATATCATAAAATAATAAATTACTGTATTAGAGGGCATCTTTTAAAAGTTAAAAGAAAAATAATGGCATTTCTTCAACATCCGCGCCCTAGCTCATTACAAATGACAGAGAAGAAAAATGGTCATTAAGAATCAGTCAAACGCTGTAAGTTTTTATTCATTGCTAATAAATAATTAAATAGGAACATTAAATCCAGACGTTTGAGATGGGCAGGACATGTAGCACGTATAGGCGAATCCAGAAATGCATATAGAGTGTTAGTTGGGAGGCCGGAGGGAAAAAAGACCTTTAGGGAGGCCGAGACGTAGATGGGAAGATAATATTAAAATGGATTTGAGGGAAGTGGGATATGATGATAGAGAATGGATTAATTTTGCTCAGGACAGGGACCAATGGCGGGCTTATGTGAGGGCGGCAATGAACCTCCGGGTTCCTTAAAAGCCAGTAAGTAAGTAAGTAAGTAAGTAAGTAAGTAAGTAAGTAAGTAAGTAAGTGAGTAAGTAAGTAAGTAAGTGAGTAATGTCTAATTAAATAAAGGCTAACAACTTTTCTTCCGAATAATTTTTAAATTGCCAACCTCAATAATTTTAAGGCGCCTTCGTCAATATTGACGGTAGGACAGAAACTAGCATTTTGCATTACAGTTTCCGATGCTTTATGGACCCGGTTCTCAGGACCGTATGTGCGCAGTCGTGATAACGTCACGCACCTTAACTCCCAAACCGGTTATGTGACAAAGCTTCAGTTTGCCTTCACGCGCAATAGTGAGATAACAAATTGTTCTCATTTTGAATAATGAAGTCCATGTTTTGGGAATCGGGAATCCGAGGATTATTCGGCACAATCACTTAACACCTGTCCTAACTTTACTTTCAAAATAAATATGACAGTGCAATGACGTTCAGTCGAGAACATTAGTGAGTCACAGTCGATTTTTCTTCCGTCCGGTAGTGGAGACCATGGTCTGTAATGTGGTTTTGTCAGAATGGAGCTACTGTCCACACAGATCAAGTTACAATGGAGCGCGCTCTAATGTCGAACTTTTACTGAATAAATTGTTTCTTGAAATATCGAACTTTAATTTGCCATTACAGTAGAACCATAGTCTAGTATACGTATAGTCACGAAGCTCAATACGTAGTAAATATGAATCCATAGATAGTTGCTAACCACTAGGATCGCTACTATCGCCTCATCACAGACAATGCGAAATAGTATTTGCACAGTCTATTGTTCCTAGTACCCTCAAAACTCAAGCTTCGTGACTGTATATACTAGACTGTGGTAGAATCTCTATTATCCGTGGTAATGAAGGTGGTAGACTGAACGGTTAATCGAAAAAATCAGATAGTCCTTACAGTAGAAGGTTTTGTGGTGTTATATTTAACCCTTAAATTGGCACAACTTCATTTCTCACGTAGTTTATTGAACCGTGTCTCAATGTCCATATTTTATATGTTGTATAATACTATAGTATTGTGAAATTTTAATTTTCCTACCATTTTTTTCTATTCTTCTATTAAAATTATAGGATATAGCTTATTAACCTGTTGTATCATATAGGATACTTTGCGAATTTAAGGGTTAATGAGTTTTTAAGGGGTAAGGAAACTCCTTGTAATGGCTATCTGCGGAAACATAGGAATAATGGTCTCATGTTGTAGATTTACATACTTTATACACTATATCCTTGTTTTTTTTTTATTAAATAGCGCAGTTATAACTCCAATCTCGTATTCTGAAGATAAGCCATAGTTTCCCTTTCCCTAACCATACAATTATTTGCACTTTATTTTTTAG
>NC_091123.1:119762126-119804626 GCF_040183065.1 Periplaneta americana
ATATTAAGATTAGAGAAAATGAGAACTGAGGATATCAGAAGAAGAATTTATTTTGATAACATAATTATTGAACTGACGGAAATGAAGACGCTTAGATGGTTTGGACACACCAAGAGAATGAATTAGAATAGATGGCGTAGGATAATTCTAGAATGAGTACCACACCAAGCAAGAAGAATAGGACGGCCCAAAAGATGTTGCAGAGATAAGGTTCAAGATGCAGTGAAAGGTAGGTGCTACTGTAAGCAGACTTGAGTTTAGATTGGAGACTGGAAACAGAGAAACAGTATCAAACGTAATAAAATCTGTATAATAATAATAATAATAATAATAATAATAATAATAATAATAATAATAATAATAATAATAATAATAATATTATTATTATTATTATTATATTATTATAATATTGCTATTATTATAATTTTATTATTATTATCTATAATGAATACTCTTAATCTTCTCTTTATTTTTAATTAATAAGTTAGCCGTAATCGTAGGTTAGGCGGTAATGCGTTTCCCTCCTGATCCGGAGCTTCGCTCGGGCGTGGGTTCGATTGTTGCTTGGATTGATTACCTGTTTGGTTACTTTCGAGCTTTTCCCGACTGTAAGGTGAATATCAGGTAATTATTGACGAATTCTCGGCCTCATCATTCCAACACTAATTCCATCTAGCTAAATAACCTAGTAGTTGTTACAGTGTCGTTAAATGAACTACTTAAAATTAAGCAGCTATTCAAACATAATTGCATGACTATGAATAAGCTGTGGTCAAGAAAGTTGCAGAGGAAACGAAGGCCTTGAAACAAAATTTATATATATATATATATATATATATATATATATATATATATATATACAGTATAATAGCGAAACTCTGAATCTGTAGGAGATCGAAACCGTGTTCTGCTCTTGAAAGGTCTTCAGTTGACTGAGTTTGATCTGGAGCATTGTATTAATCTTCTTCCTTTTGCTAATACAAAGTTTAGTTTGTGTCAGCAAATGCAACGGACATCGCTTTAAATCACTCAGAAGTTCCAATTAGATTGTAAATAAGAAGCGGATAGAGAGGACCGTAGCAAATCCCTTGTCCGCATGATATAAATTGCATTACTCTATCGGGAGTCTTTATTGGTCCCACTGGTAGTTCCTTATCTCGCTCTTCTTTTCTTTTCCGTGGAAATGAATTAAACCTAGTTTTCCAAGAAATAACTAGGGATATAAAAGTTGTATTGCAAATAAATGTAGGTATAGTCATAAACGAATACAATCTTCTTAATGGAACAAATCCTTTATTGTGTTGTATACGCGACGGCTAAGGGATGTGAGTTTAAAGTTGCGTGTAAATTACTGTTATGCGTTTAAATATCGTCAAAGGCAGCGATGACAGTTCCGAATTCTTCATAGAATAATTCACAATCTCTATTCCATACAGGATGACTCCGCATATCAGCAAACATAACGCAAAATTCTTTCGCGCTTCGACTGCTGATGCTTTGATTCTTCTGAACAGATGCATGCGACTTGCGAGGTGTGAGGCCCGCCTCGCAGAAATGCGGACTACACGAGAGATAGCGAGTGGTTTCTATAACTGCGATGTGCGAGATCTGCGCATACTCTTCTTTAGTCTGTGTCTTAGTTATTTTTCCAAAGTTCCACACAAATTCCTTTTTCCATTAAAAGCTTCTTTTGCAATTGCTAACCTCCTTTTGACTTCCAGGTAACAGTTCATGTTACTGTTTATACATTCTAAATGTTTGATGCTGTCATCCACTTGTTCCACTATCGCATTTCGAATTCACACGTTTACTTTCTTTTGTTTTCTTCCGATAACCATGTTCTTCGTCTTGTTTGCAATTGAATGGTGTAGACACATCGATTTAGATATGGAGAGGACTAAGTTTCACACTTTAAACGCTTTGTAAAATTTATGATACAATTCTTATTTCAGCTTTAATTTCAAAATTTTAGCTTATAAGTAGTTTTTCTTTAATTGCTAACAATTTAGTATTCAAGACTTAGGCCCTTTCATAAATAACCCATTCAATTATCTTTAGCTCATACTGCTCGCAGTTGTCTTTTATATCCATTAGGATATTCCCTAGTACAGTGTAGGACTCACCTCACTGGCCCTGGCCGGAGGAGACCATCATAGGGGAAGCTGGGAGAGGGGATGTAGTGGAATTGATAAGAGTTGTTGGCAGACTAAAGGTCTGATCATTCAGCTACTGCAGTGGTTAACACATGTACGGTATAGTGATTCGTTAATGTTTTTTTTTTTTTTTATGGAGCTTGTGCTGTAGACGTTCTCAGTCCCGTATAATATCGTCTCCTCTTCTACTATAACGCCATATCATCAGCAATCTTATGTACTTTAGTCTTCTTCCTTCTTCTATCACTCCTCCTATGTTCTGAAAACGTATGGTACTCAGCTAACTATATTTTCATAACGTATTTATTTGTATCTATACGAAGTAGTTACTTAATGACCTACATTTATTTAATTTTACACCATCGGAAGGAGAAGCTTTAGCTGTCCTTAGTAAATGATGATTTATTTATCATAAAAGACTATAACCTATTGCATGTCATAAAAATAGTATTAAAATCGCCATATAATTCAGACGTAGATTTTTGGATATTTCACCGTGTCCTGAAACTCAACTTTCATAACGTTTCGGGATACTTATAGATTCCTTCATCAGGGCTAATATGTACCCCGACTTGAAAAGTCGCCTTCCCTGTTGGACCCTTTATTGTTGGCTGCTTAAAAATTTAGAATCCTTCAGGTTCTACTTAATTTGCCTGTATCTAGTTCCTAAACGTTGGAGTTATTAAATTCATCATCCTGATTGTTCTTCTCAAAATTGTGAATGTCCCATATTAACCGAATCGTCAGAAGTTAAGTATTTAGGCATTACAATCGACCAACACGATGGAATAAACATATTACATATTTATGCAATAGATTACGTAAAACAATTCATATCTTTGTTATACTTCGGTCATATTTACCAGTTAATATTTTACGTCTCATTTATTTAGCTTTATTTCAATCCAGCATGGAATTTTAGGATGGGGAAATACTTGTAATTTTAATCTCACTCCACTAATACTCAGAAAATAATAATTAAAATATGCTTAATAAACCAATTGATTACTCATCCGAGCTTTTGTTCACTGATTTTAATGTTTTGAAAATTAAACAGATTTATTATATTACTTTATTAAACTTCATACATAAAAATCGTAATAAATTGAAATTGTATCATCATAAATATGGAACTAAAAGATCCGATTTTATACGACTAGAGGAACCAAAGTGTTTCACAAGCACAGCTCTTAGCCATGGTAACTACTTTGGTCCAAGATTATATAATAAAATAATTGAAAAATACCCAAATTTGGAAAATTTTAGCATCAGGAATTTCAAAAATAGCGTTAGGAATTTAATTTTTAAAGAATATATATTGATTTAATATGTATATGTATTTGTATGATTTAAATTGTTAAAATTGAAATTGTATTTTTTAAGTTAATTTATTCCTATAATTTTTTTCTTGACCCACTTTGTGTCAAATAATTATTTTGTTTGTGTTAAGTGTGTGTTTAGAACTCCCTGAGCACGAGTTTTTTACTCCTTCAGGGAAGAATTAAGACTGTGTTTTTGTACATGTTATTTTACTAACAATAAAAAAATTAAGTTCCAGCACATAATGGAATACCCAAAAGTCTGCTGCTGAACACAGCCCTCAGGAAGAGGTATTAGTAGTTGAGTCATGCTTCCTAGTTTAGTTGCGTCTTTAAACTCCATCAAAATTAATTTCATATTCCTTTGGTTTATTCGAACAGATCTGTGATCTCTGCTAAGCATATAATTTAGCTGTAAGAAGAATAGCGGGCCATTTCATTTCTTGCTGCTATGATGAGTTAGTTTATTTCAGTAACCAGCAACGAATGAAACACTTAATGAATTACGATGAACAGTTTTATTTTTTCCGCATCTCAGGAAAAGATTGCCCACAACAGCCTATACTATTGAAAATACATGGGATAACACATAAATAACTTACATGTATGATCTTCTGCCACTAACAGTTCATTAAGAGCTTATGGCCAATTGAGGAGTTCTATGTAATAGGGGCCTATGACAGGAAACCATATTTTGAGAAAAAAATAGGACTAAAGAATTCAACTAAGCATAACATTTTATTTATTGCTTTTTTACTTTTTCAACATTATACAAAAAATAATCTTTCATGTTTATTCTATCAAGTGATAAGTAGAAACTAAATTTTTCTTCAGTTTTCATATAGATAGCCTATTAATGTTGAAAGTGATGTTTATATGGGTCCTTTTTAGGAAGAACAGCTAGCAGTTCATGATCCTTTTTTACATAGAAGTGTTACATTGTTATGTTACATACAACTTACAATACAACTTGGGAGTAAACAGAACACAAGAATTATCTTAAATAGATTTTAACAAAATGTAAACATAAATCACTTTATATGAAATTTGAAACATAAATGATTCTTCCTTAACATTAAATGAAGTTAATCATTCAGATTTAGTTCATCACTAGCTCCTTGTGCATTTTCACTTCTGGTTTGCAGGAAAACTTCTTCGTACCAAGCAACATAATTTGGTTCCAGGAATTTAAATAAACTGCGCACATCTTTATCTTTTGCTGAGTTCAGTTGCACAGGGAGGCTTCCTAATAACCTAGTCACAATATTCATGTCAGTCATTTTTCTTCAAGTATTTCTTGTTTAAATCTTCTTGTTTTGTTACTTTACACTTTTCAAAACATTTATTTTGACAGCATTGTGCAACTGTTTGCTAGAAATATTTTCACCAGTAACAGATGTATAACTTTCGCCAGAATTCCTTTTAAACTTTTTCGCAGCACGATCTCTTCTTGACTGTCCCTTGCGTTTCTTAGTTCCATCACTAATAACTATCTCAGATATCTTCAAATAACATAATCAATAATATAACTGGAGTTCATACTCGTAATGATATTTCTCTCTTACAACAACTGATTTCAAAATAATTGTCACACATTCATAAATCGAGATATCGCATTAAAACTTTACAGATGTAACAATGTAACTATAGACACCCAGAAAATGCAGTCTCCCTAAAAAGGGTTCATGACGGTATGGGTCCGTATTACATAGAATTCCTCAATTGTACGTAATTAATTGAACATTATGTTAATAATTTACGACCAAAATGATGCCCAGCTTTAACTGGTACCTAATACACTCCAAACATTGTCAGATATTCTTACCAACAATCGTTATGCTACAAGCGTTTTCTACAAAAGTGCAGGACAAATGCATGTGTGTGTGTGTGTGTGTGTCCAAATACTTGGTTGCTAGGGAAACTTGGACAGCAGATGAGCGATAATTTCAGTAGGCCTATCGTTTGTTTCGACGCATACTATATTTTTGAGGTAGTTGCAGGTTTCTATGCATTTATTTTGTAGGAAATGCTGCTAGTTTGTTTCATTAACATTATTTCTTGAATTATAGAAAAAAATAACATTTCCAAAATTTCTAAAACAAAAAATTAAAAATTAGATATTTCATAAAATGAATGCATAGAAATGTTCTCTATGTCTTGTGAATGTAACCAAAAGAAAGGAAGCTTAAAAATTGAGATCTTCTACTAAAATATTGAGTTTGAAAATATTTCTAAAAAAATATAAAACCAAAAAAAAAACATTTGGGAGTTCAGAATTTGAATTTTGTTAGTATTTTATATAGTAAACATGTTTTCAAAATTGGTCGAAAAAAATTATTAGGAAGAAAGTTGTCATTTTGAGTGAAGTGTCCCCTTAAGAGAAAATTGTATTTTTGCATCCTTTATATCGATAAAGTTTCTAGATACGCACTCTGTCTGTATACAGCCTTTTGGCTGATGTGTTGCTTTATTTGCACTATCCGCAGTTAATTTATGTAGGAAATATGAACATGGAATAAAATAATATTTACTGCAAAAGTAATATAAGATTGTTAGAAGTTTTTATGTCAGAGTTGCACGCAATATCGACTCTCTTCCAACTGATGTATCTCTTTAATGTTATCTGCAATAATATTTTCAAAATATATAGCTAGCGTCGTATTGTGATTTTTTCATTCTCCACTTTTATCATATGCATATAAATGTGCAATTCTGTCACTGCTGCTTTCCTTTCACGTATAGTGATGAGGTTTCAAATATTTAAATCCCTAGCTTTATATACGCCACAACACATCCTGTACAGTTTTATAAAAACTATAAAATCGAACAGATGAAAAGTGCTTTATTCAAAAGAGTGGTTTGTGGTATAATGAATGCAGCATGTTGTATAAAAAAATAGAAATGAACTATATTTGAAATTCTATATTGACGTGTTTTAAACGGTTACTTAAATGGGAAAATCCTGCAGCTCACCTACATATACGTGTGAATGTGCGTTCATTGTATAAGAATAAATATATTCATATGTATAGCGTTCTGGGTAGTTCAGAGTTGTAGTTCCGTTATGGATCCAGGTTTACGGCTTGAAACCTGGCCAACTTGATATATATATTTAAGAGCAATATGCATTCTTAACATGGTTTTCCTCGAAAGATAAGTACAATTTGGAGACGCAAGTGTAGGATTATTTAAAATTCAAGGAATATCTGAAAATAATTGAAATAATGGACTTAAATTAATAAAAAAAAATTTGACATAAATTATCTTTCTATCAAAGAAAATAAAACCATAATTATTATTCCATTCTCATTATCTGAAAAATGTAACAAACCTCCTACATCTATATTAAGTAGTAAATTACATAATTCTAATTGTTGCCTTATACAGGGACATCATTTTATTTTTACTTCAATTTTTATTGTACCCGAGTTTTTTAATGTACTTCACTCTCACCCCCTCTACTAGTAAACTTCCAACCGTTCTCCACACAGAACCAAGGCCACGTATGCGGTCATAGTAAGCAGTACTGAGTAAGTGAGTATAGTAAGTTCCAGAAATATATTCGCGTTTTCCAGTGACGAAAGAACTTTCAATATTGAATCATATTTTCGCACAGGTACTCTCATCCGTTTGCTTACGTCGCATCCCGGATTTCCCCACCTGCTCCTATTCGCCTCTCTGTGAACACTAGTGACTAGGCTGTCTTAGTTCTTTTCCGAAAACATTAATTTCTGTTAGGAATTGGACGTTTAAGTAATATTATACAACTGTTTAAAATAACTTAAATAAAAGAGCCTCGTTAAGTAATTAACTGTCACGTGATTTGCCCTCTTTCTATGACCCTGCTATTGACCACTTAGACGGACAGTATCTTTTCGGATCGGGCAGAAGTGAAAATTCAATTTACAGTACGTAAGATACTCTTTTATAGAGTAGGTACAGAATTATTTCAACATGAGTTACTAGTACGAATGCCGAAACTGGTAATTGGAACTGGTACAATAGTCTATAGTGCGATAATATGCACAAAAGAACTGAAGTCTCTATCGAAATGAACGGCCACCATTTTAAAAAATGTACTTAAATATCCATATTATGATTATTTTTCAATTTAACTTCATCCTCTATATTGTACGCTAATGTGCTGTAGACAGTATAATATACACTGCATAATGAATACGTCCGAATCTATAGCTCAATTCGTGAGTAAAACACTTATTGTTAATACAGTACTGTATTTTGTTTAAACAAAAACCTAATGAAAATTATCAAACTCAAAATCGCAATATTTTCTAGTTTACGTAAATGGATGAACCTAATAAAGTGATCTGTTTGTATTTTACGCCAGTATCATCGAACCCCAGTCGTGGAAGGGGTGACAAACTGTGTTTACCGTTGTGAACCTTAAATCCAAAGGAATAGCCAGGTTAATATTAAAAAGTTAGTAAAAATAAAATGATGTCCCTGTACAATGTAAATGTCCTCTGAAGACATAATTTTCGAAAATCATTTAAAATGAAACCAACACAAATACTTTTTTAATAAATTACGTAAAATAATATATTATTTTGTTTTATAGAGGAATTACTTGTCAATAAGTTTATTACGCACAATATACTTAACTTCATTTCAATCACTAATTATATTTATGGAACTAGCCGTACCCGTGCGCTCCGCTGCACCCGTTAGAAATAAATATAAAGTAATTACATAATTAAAATAGGACGTTTGATCCAGGGAACATTCGTGTTTGATAGAAGGGTAAATCGTTTAATATGTTACTTAATTTAAATTGCATCCAAATAATTAAAATGCGATCATTTTGGTCCAGAGACACTCATTTGGTGCAATGACAATTCCTTTAACATGTTTCTTAATTTTTATTGCATGCAACAAGCTCTTAAGTTCAACAGAAAACAAGTTCGACATCCTATAATTCGACTGCTTACGTAGGAGAATTAGACACGACCCTATACGGGCACTAAGAAATGGGTTTGCCATTGAATGGGAATTGGTTCTGTGTCTTGTAGTGATACTTTTGTTAAAGGAGAGCAGAATATTTTATTGATTAGGACATCCATATTTAATAACTGATTTTAAATTAATGAACTCTTCTTTTTCTATTTGAGAACTGTGTGTTTGCGAGACGGAACTGTAGAAACCCACTGTGGTACTAGAAGCGCATACACAAGTCTCGGGACGGGCAGGAAATGCAAGTACAATACTGTATTCGTTGAAGGATAACCAATAAGAATTTGTATTCATTTCACCTGCCACACCCACTACCCTTATTGGACTGAACTTTCACTTCTGTTCAGTCGAACTTAGGAGAGTCCACTCTACTTAATCTTGTAGTCTCCTCAGACAAAGTACGGTCCGTAATTATGACAAATTTCAGAGTCCATACCTTAATCCATTTAAAGGGCAAAAATAAAATTCATTCAGTCATTTATTACATAAATCATAAAAGCAATTCACTTAAATTGACTGAGCATACTGGGCATTAAATCATTGACTTTCCCAAAACACGCTATGAAATATTTCATGTAAAACAATTTTTATCTCCAAAAGAAAGCAAAAAGGAACAAAACTCTACTACACTTTTTTGCTCGAAGTATCTCACTATGTATTTTAATTAAAAAGTTTCTCCAAACATTTCACCAGGAGTGTATGAAGGCTTGCTAATGATAGTATTGAAGAAATAATTTAACGCTTGGAAAGGAAAGATATTCAACTATCGAGAATATTTCAGGAATATAAATCGAAAAAAAAAAACCTGAAATGACTAGTTTTAATATGGAGGCGGAAAAAACATTCAATGTACAGTTGTCAAAAAAAAAGTGGCCGCACTCGTGAACAGCGAATATTTTCAAAGTCCACTTCGTGTCGCGGCGATGTTAGACGATGCATGTGCTTGTACAAGCAGTTCCGGAACTATGAAAGTGTTCCATATCTGCGCCTCGTAGACCAGCGGTAGAGTGCTTGTTTAATGATTCAAAGGTTGTGGGTTCGGGCCTTCTTCAAGTTTTCAGTTTATTTCTTAATCGTTCTTTAGCGATGTAAATGATATTCAAATTATCATTTATATCCAGTTATCGTTCTTTATGGATATCACGTTATTTATATTTTGTTATCGTTCTTCAGAGATATGAATAAAATTCAAGTCATCATTTGTATTCTGTTATCGTTTTATAACGATGTGAATAATAATAATTATTATTGTATCTCCAATGGGGGTTAGCCCTATTTTACATATGTATGTTAGGGCTATAGTTTTATACACAAAAAAGATAAGCATAAAGAGAAATGGAAAAGAAAATTAAATTAGCTTACGCGATGTAAACAAAACATAAACAATCCGTAAATTAGACATTGTGATTGCAAAACAAATATAAGTTATTAATTTGAAACATACAAAAACATTAACAACACACATACGTAACACTTCTATAACACATATATGCAGATTTCCGTACCATACATCATAAATTAATACACAATAGTGACACAAAAGACAATTAAACTATAATTACGACATTGCGACGACATCAAGTATCCCATAACAAATCAAGCATCCGTTGCAACACATACACTTCAACATACTTAGTAACCACATTTTTAAAAGTTACAAATTTGGCTCCAAGAAGAATAAATAGGACACTGTTACTAATTACTATTCTTCTACAATTTCTTAAATACATCTGTAATAAATCTGTGAAATTCCGATATGAATAATATTCACGGTTTTTATATTGTTATCGTTCTTTATCGATATAAATAATATCCAAGTTATCATTTATATTCTGTTTTCCTTCATTAGCATTATAAAATAATATTCAAGTTATTTATATTGTTATTGTTCTTTCGCAATATAAATAATCTGTATTTTATGTAAGTAATTATTATAACATAAATAACTATCTTCCTTTTTAATATAGGTTATTTTATTTAAATAATTAAATACGTATTATATAATATCTTATATTAATTAAACAAACCGATATTTATCATTTATATTCTGTTATCGCTCTTTAGTGATACTGTATAAATAATATTCAAGTTATTTGTATTGTAATCGTTCTTTAGCGATATAAATAACATAAATTTAATATTAGGTTTGGAAAAATCCAGTTGCATAATACTGCTATTAGTTTTTCTTTTTGTATTATTACATTATACTATCTTGAACCACAATAAAATGAAAAGGAGTAACGAGGAATTGAACCTGAGACGTTGACATCTAAATTCCGACGTTCGTCCGCTGAGCTACGAGGGCAAAAATGTGGAAACATTTTCGGAAAAATTAGCCCAATCACACTCTAAGATTTTCTGATGATTCGTAGAAGCTAGTCCAGGATGCGGGGGGCAAAGGCTAATTGAGATTTCCCGGTCTCTGATCGGGTCAAACATCCTGATAGAATTAATATTTAACCCTTGCCGTGACTTTCGGTGAAGTCCGGAGGGCCCAATTAGTCAAATCCACTCTCCTCATCTCCACGCTTGAGCCCCCTGGAATTTGATAAGATGCGAAAGAGATAGTGGTGTGCGGAAAGCAACGGGATGTTACCGCATTTAGGCCTATCCTTCCCAAGAAAAACTGCAAACGTGAACAAAGGAAGCTTTTAATAGAAGAAGAAGAAGAAGAAGAAGAAGAAGAAGAAGAAGAAGAAGAAGAAGAAGAAGAAGAAGGATCTTCTGCGGACCTCTGGAAAAAGAACTAAGGAAGAGATTAGTGAAGTGCTTTGTGTGGAGTGTGGCATTGTATGGGGAAGGAACATGGACATTACGACGAAATGAAGAGAAACGAATTGAAGCATTTGAAATGTGGTTGTGGAGAAGAACGGTGCGTGTGAAGTGGACAGACAGAATAAGAAATAAAATTGTGTTTGAAAAAGTGAGTGAAGAAAGAATGATGCTGAAACTGATTAGAAAGAGTAAAAAGAATTGGTTGGGTCTCTGGTTGAAAAGAATCATAGACGACATTAGGATATGTGGATCATATGCGGAGACTAAGAGGAAGGCAGAAAGTAGGAAAGATTGGAGATTGCTGAGCTTGCAATGAAAGACCTGCCCATGGACAGAACACTTATGTATGTATGTTCAGAATGCCTGGAATATCGTGTCTAAGAACAATCGCTATTTGCAAAGACTAGTCGATTCCATGCCCACTCGACCGCAAGATGATCGAGATAAGAGGAAGATAGACTAAATATTGAATTGTGGCTTTTTGTTTTGTTTTCTGAACGCTTAATTGTTTGAATGTTTTAACGCCGACTCCAGTAAATTTGTTTTGTTTCTGCCACGAAAGATATTTTTATTGAGAATAAAATCTTTTTCCTTTCCATTTGCAGCCACAATATCATAATGATAAAGTCATGGCATAATATATTAATGAACCTGATGTTAATTACTAAAATAATCGTAAAAGAGAAAGGAGCCATTATATATAGTTCGTCTCTCTCAAAAACAGAACAAAAAAGAACATAAAAAAGCAACAGGTTGTAGTCGAACGCAGGACATCATGAATAAGAGGCCTGTACGCTACCATTACGCAATCGAATAACACACAGAATACTCCAATTATAACTGTAGATATCAGGCAACGTGGTCCAACAACATGTAACATCGCCTGTCTCCGAATTGTAGCGAAGATACCCGAAGGGAACTTTGTTTCAGGAGAGCGGCCACTTTTTCTTTTGACAGCTGTACAAAAGTGAATGGCGATAATTATAATTATTACGAATATATTTCGCAATTGTAATCATTTTTAGCTTCATCTATCATTTGTGTTTTGAGAACGTGTTGTTTTTGTTGTTTTTTTAGAAGTATGATTTATAAATTTTATTATATTGTGAATACCATTCGGAATATTTCTATCAGTACTAAGATCAATTATTTCTATTTGCTTGCTCTTCTTTTCCAAAACAAGTTTCTACTTCTTCTGTGTCTTCTGCCGTCCACTTTACTTCTGCATTAAATAGCATATGGTGTGGGTTAGTGTTGCATTCTTTCCATAAGTTCTTTAAATTTTCTCTCATTATTTTCAATGCCTTCAACTACAGTACATTTCTGGTCCGCAAAATAGTTATAATTTTCTCAGTTCCTACTTTACCTCTCAAGTAAACGTAAATTAAACTTAAAAGAGTGTAGTACGTGCCACTTCTAATTTATTAATGTAAATTTTCCTTAAAAACCTTTATTCTCTTTAATTTTCCGATTCAACCAGCAAATACCTGAGTACTCACACAAACCCTTCATTTTGCAGTCTTACAAGTTCTAATATGTAACTTGTTATTTTAGCAAAGGAAGAATAACTTGTCATCTCTCCCTTTATCCCTCAGTTCAGCACGGAAGAGTTCTATTAAACATTCTTAATTGCTACAATAAACATTGGAACTGCCACGAGGATTCAGTATTAGCATGCTGGCCCTAGAAGCCAGGGAACCCAGACGATCCATTTTGAATTTATAATTAGCGTTGGACAAGCTCGTGTCCAGACAAACACAGGGGTTTTCAATAAAAAAAAAACATAATTATTCGTTACCAGTGTAATATTGATCCACCGACTTCGGTGCACTCTGGATAGTCTCTGACGAACTAAGTGGTGAACTCTCTTCAGTATTAGAGATATCTATGCGCCACGCTCGTAGAATCGGGGCGAATAATGGCAAGTTAAGGGCCCTACCATTGCAGAAAAGAAACGATAAATTTTGGAATAGAATTATAATGATTTCAGTGTTAATATTTTAGATATCGTACGTATTTTATTAATTTACCAGAGCTTCCTCAAATTAGAGGCTGCCATTAGACAAAGAATACAAAGCGAAAAAGAACAAATAGACAATGAAAGATAACAGAGAAAGAAAAATGACAAATAAGTAAACAAACAAACAACCAATGACAGTTAACAGAATAAGAAAAGTTACAAACAAGTAAAGAAGCAATGAAAGCTAATAAGAAAAAGAAAAAAGATAATGGTGCGTCAGTTTTTCATTACATTGAATTAGAGTCCATATGGGTGGTTCCGTAAGAGTTTGACTGACTCTAATTATGAGGAGGGCCAGTTCATTTATAAAAGATTTGTGCAGTTCTAGGGTCTTACATAATTGAGAAGAGAAGATAGGTATCGTTCCTCTTGCTCCAAACATCAATCCCGTGACCTAATATCGTGAAGTTGGTATTTATCTTCATAATACGGGATGGTTGGAACGTAGATTGCTCGTTTCTCCTCGTGTACGTCTTCAGACTGTCCTTTATATGTTTCAAACCTGATGGTGGGGTCAATGATCATACCCTGAGACAGAGATTCACTAATGGCGATCATGTCAATTCGTCTGTTACTGCCATTGTCGGCAGTTCCGTGGACTTCTTCATAGATGGTGTAGTTTAATCTTCTAAGGGCATCGGCCAATTTAGTTCTAATTGTACGGTGCCTATGTATACGCAATGTTTCGCCATAAGGGCAGGCTCCCAGGGCATGTCCAAGGGTTTCTATCTCACTGAGGCATCGCCTGCAGTGGTTGTCCTGAGACCAAACGGGTATATGGCTCTTACAGCACTTACATTGGCAGTCATTTTGATGGCCTCCTTCCATTCATCGCTGGTCATTCCATCGAGCTTACCTAATATATTTTACCGTAATGATACGCATACGAATTTTAATTAAAAATATCACTCTAAATGCAGGTCCACTGCCATCAATACGCTAAAGACCCCTCTGTACTTCGGATAAAAATAAAATGTGTCTGAAAACTAAAACAATTACAGTCTTACAAGAAATGTTATTTAATAAAATGCAATAGTAATATGAATATGAATATGATTGAAATACACATACTGTGGAGTCACTCGGTTGGAATCTTCTGCTATGGAAACTTCTAATTTGGAAAGCTAGCTGACTCCGCTCACTACAGGGACACTACTCAAAACGACACTGATAAGGCGATCACTTTGCTCATGCTCGACGTAAACCTCAAAATATCCAGTAAAGAAGAAGAAAGAAATTCATTTTCACTTATACATGAAAATACAAACATTTATAAGAATTATTTTAGCATCTAAATATATACACATACAAAATATAAGAAGAATTTTTTTAATAACACATAGAAATATAGGAGTGAATATTATTACAGTGGCAACTTCTCTAAATAAAATAATTGTTTTAACATTAACGACAAAAATATATTTAATCTTAGAATGTAGGCTTTCACGGCCGGCGTCGATAGGATGGGTATTTTCCGGGCTAGAGGGCCGTGGTCTGTGGGCGTTACAACCAAACGTTTCGTCGACTACTCCGGTGGACAGTCAGTCAGTAGTAGGTTATTTTACGACGCTTTATGAACATCTTAGGTTATTTAGCGTCTGAATGAGATGAAGGTGATAATGCCGGTGAAATGAGTCCGGGGTTCAACACCGAAAGTTACTCAGCATTTGCTCAAATTGGGCTGAGGGAAAACCCCGGAAAAAACCTTAACCAGGTAACTTGCCCCGACCGGAAATCGAACCCGGGCCACCTGGTTTCGCGGCTAGACGCGCTAACCGTTACTCCACAGGTGTGGACACTCCGGTGGACATCTTCAGTGGCGTGGTACACGTGTGCGGAGAGATCTGCAGATCTATGGCTCTGAACCCTTCAAATATTGTCTGAAACTATCTCATTCACAAAACAGACAAATATGAAGAATTTTTATACAATTAACTACTACGCTTCTGTCGTTCAGTTGGTCATGTTAATGTTGTTTTCAGCTTCATGGACTGCGACACGAGAACCTGAATGTCCTGATCGGATGCCTGACTGATCCCAACCGACCGGCTCTGGTGCTGGAGTGGTGCAGTCGGGGTTCGCTCGAGGACGTGCTCGTGCAGGACGAGATCAAGCTGGACTGGTCCTTCCGTTTGTCCCTGCTGACAGACCTCGTCAGGGTAAGTACATAACTTTATTAACAAAGCAACTTTTAAAAAACCATTTAAAGTAATTTGTATTCTATGCTGTATATTAGTTTAGCACTCCCATTTTAACCATTACTGTCGTATGTCCAGCATGTTGATGTCGTGTGTGTTTCTACTACTGCACACCAGTTATACTTCTGACACTAACATCATTATTTCATACTATAACTTATGTCGAATGGCTTGTACAACGGTTTGCTACTGCGTTCGACTCCCGGCAATAACCATACTCAAACCCAGCCAAGTTCAACCGTAACTCGAACGTGTGAGTGGCATTTGAGCTATGAGCATCCCCACTTCATTGACTTGAGGGGAAAGGACTTGCCAGCTGTCCGTCTCTTAATATGACATTCACGTTAGTTCATTCGCAAGGCGGCGGCCTTGTGAGTTATTGTAATTTTCAATGGCGTATCCAAAGACGTACAGATATTTATTTCACGAATCATGGGAATTTCAATATTTTTGTGTCAAAGAGAACGACCAAGTAAAGTGTCTCATTTGTTCCCTACAAAATTCTACTACAATTAAATATCTTAACAAAGAATTCTGGGAACTACTTAAATCACTCCTCTGTGATATATTTACACAGTTCCGAGTGTTTGCAACAAATGTAATTACAGTCTTTGTATCTACATACATTTGCGAGCAAACCTTTTCCAAAATTAATTAAATTAAAAGCCAGTATAGAAATAGGCATTGGCGGCTCCTGCATATTTCTTAAGATGAGGAAAGAAGTTAACAGCGCAAAATGACACCTTCTTGAGAGAAACATGCTACAAATTAGCCTACATGCATACATGTAAGACCAGATAGTGTTGGGGTTGGCCTTCCTCCCTTTTGTATAGCAATAATCTGTTTTTGTGAACTGAGTTTCCTAAATTGTCCAAAATATAATATGTTTTCACTTCCATTCATTGTTGAATAATTGCACAAATTAACAATTAGAAGGAAATTCACAACCTCGCAGCATTTTTCACGCACACTACAGCATCACACGTGTTAGAAGAGACTGGCTACTAACACGTAACCGGAACCGTTTTACGGAAATGGGAATGAGAAATAATCTGAGGAAAGCGAGAAAACTGCACCCACCCACGTGGTCTGTGTTGTCACATGTACATTTTACAAGTTCAGTATCACATGCTTTTGAAGAATGTCAATTCTTGTAAAGTCATACTACCATTATTGTTCAAAGCTGCCGGTGGCCGATTAATTTTTTTATGTTAAAAATAATGTAGTTTGCAGTACTTTCAATTTCAAAGATATTGTGCAAAACTGACAACTTGGCTGTTGTCCTGCCTAGTAGACAATGAATGGAAGTAAATTTCAGGGGCCAAAAAGATCTGCGATACTAATGTAGAACTACTTCCTCTTTGTTTTATATAAATCCAACTTCAACTTTCAGATATGCTCGAAAGTTTCAAACTATGAATAGTAGCTTTTATAAAGTGCAATGAATAATATATTTTGATCTATTATAAAAAAATATATAGTGTCCTTCATAGCTTTGCATTAAAACTGTTTTCATTGTGTCTCCTCCTAGATGTGTTATAGTCTGAGTGAATGAAGCATCGTTAGATGGCAGCGGTAGCGAGCTTGCTGCGAGCTCAATCGGTTTCTATTTCCCGCCCATGCGCTAATTCAGAGGAGGATCTCCTCCTTATCCGTTCATTTACTTGCTTTAAAACTCTGCTTCTTTCTTTGGCCGCTAGCGCGCTGTTTTCTATGTGTATTAACTGCAATAAAGGAGGAATGGATCGACTTTCCTCCACACAAACAATCTCGCATCCTTCTCACAGTTTTCTAATAGCACATGAGTGCGCGTCGTTAAAAACTCTATCAACCGAGGTTTCCTGATAGCTGTGAACTTAAAAATTATCGGATCTTCCTCGAATTTCAAAGCATATATTTCATTTACTTTCAAAAGAAGAAAAATGTGAGGAGGACGTTCCGCCCTTCCCTCCCCCGAGAAACCGCCACTGGAAATAGGATACGAGACGATCATTTGATATATCTTCTAAGACTTTGTACGTCATCATTTGTGCAAAGTATATAAACTTGTTAAAAGTAAGAGTTGCCTGAAAAGTCACTAAGAGAAATGTGGAGTACAAACGGCACGAAATCTACAATGTTCAGCGTTCATATTAAGATAATTGCATTAAATCTCGTTAAAGAATATCATAGTGCATTCAAGCCACCACTGAAACTCAGCAGACATATCCCATGTTTGTAAACACAGAGTACACGATAACAACAGAACGTCGCAGCTGGTGGAAGTATAAACCCACCCTCTCCTCTTTCAACTATGGTTGCGCATCCCTGTGTCAAACCCATCAGGATTTTTGACACCACCATTATCTCTCATAATTAAAGGTAGGAATTTATATCACAACATGTGAGGATGTTAGGTTAGTTGTGCTTAGATTGTCGTTACGTCATGAAAGACGTGAAGCCTGAGGTATGGTCAGATTACAACTGAAATGTGTTTTGTATCGCAGCAATTGAATGAGGATACATTGTTCGAGCGTAGGGTTCAGCGTTGTGCTCCGGCAATTAGTTTGTTTACATTACACTGCGATTCGTTGATTGGTTAACCATAAAAAGCTTCAACCTCATTCTGCTTATACCACGGCAGAGTTCCTTAACAGGTACCCATGCACCTGCATTACTAGCTATGCTCACTCTCTCTTTCAAAAACAAACACAGTGCATACCTAACCTTGTAGGCTCTGTAGGTAAATTCCTATCTTTATTCATAATGAAATACACTGACTGTACTTTGTTTTCACTTATCTTAATATTGTATTTGTTTAGTTAATTTCATTCATCATACTTAATTTAACTAATCACTTATTTTATTTATTATGCTTCTATCACTCATATTTGTCTTATTATGCTTGTTCTATTCACGATACAGAGAAAAATTATTTTGATTACTTGATTTGAAGTAATTTAAGATTCATGACTATTGAAACTGGTGCTTCTTTACTATAGGGTTTCCACGTTAAAATACAAATGTATTTACATTTTTGGGTTGTAATCAAGTCATACATATGTATCGTATACGAAAAAAATGTGAAGTTCCGACGTCAATTTCATACCGAAAATAAGGGTCGAATGTTGCTGTGAAAGTGGTTGCCGGCAGAGAGGTGCGAACTGGCATCTCTTTTCCTTGCGTTTCCTTACTGATTCACAGAGAAAAGGCAAGTTTTCGTAATGTAGAATCAGTGACAAGCTAGATTAGTTTAGGCTTTTGGTATGTTTTGGAAGAAAGAGCGAATTCTTAGACAATTGTGAGTATATATCGACGGCGCAGTTCAAAAGGGAAACATCTCAAAATTTTAAAGTTTTGAGAAACTTAATTTTAAAGGTTCATGTTGCTGTGAAAAATCCAATTAACACACTCTAATTTGAAACTTATAGTAATAACATTGTTAACAGAATTTGGAGTAATTTAAAAAATCCTTCGATTTTTCACAGAAATATAAAACTGTGTCATTACTTTTTGGTATTCTTTTACTTAAGGGGTTAGGTACAGCTTACAGCAGTAAAATTTTGGAAATATTCAACATTTTTTTCCTCCATTACTGTATCTTGTACAATAATGAAAATTAGTACGTGTAAAACACTGTCCTTCTGCTATATGAAAAAAAAATATTTTTACGACTTAAAAATATATTTACATTTTCTTTTTCAAAATTCATTTCACTGTACAGTGATGAAGCTTTTCCCACTAAAAAGCTATCCAACATTCTGCCATGAAATTTTTTGTGTGTATTTATGCTTGTCATATCTACAATATGATGCAAGATCACTTCTCTACCTTTAATAGATTGTCTGATAAAAAATAAATTCATTTTAAAAATGGTCAAATATCATTTCTTTCTTCTAACACAAAATAAAAAAAAATATTATTTATTGCGGACTGTAGTTGAAAGAGCATGATATTGTAAATATGAGTTTCAGCAATAAAATAGAAGAGAGACAACATGAAAAAGTTAACAAGTTTATGAGTTATGAGGGAAACGCTTCATCACTGCACAATAAACTGCCACAATTTGGAATTTTGAAAAAAAAAAAAAAATATATATATATATATAATTTTTTTAAATTCGTAAAAATACTTTTTTCACATAACTGAAAGATAGTGTTTTACACATACCAATTTTCATTATTGTACACGATACGGTAATGAAGGAAAAAATGTTGAATATTTCCAAAAATTTTACTGCTGTAAGCTATACCTAAACCTTAACTATTATCTGTGTATTTTGAACTGGTGGATCAAGGTCACGTACAAAGGTACAAACCACGCACGAATCACTGAACTGAAAACTGTGAACTGAAGCACTGGTAATTCCGGCTGTCCCAGCTGACTTTAGTCGATGAGAATGGTCCAGGATTAGAGTAAGCACATGTGGAAAATGCAGTCCATTGCTTGACCTTGAGCCGCCAGTTCGAAATGCACAGATAATAAGTGAAACATTAATCGATTCGTTTAATCAATTCCTACATTATATTTGTTGCATTTCTTCCGTTTTTGTTTTCTTAAATATTTCGTTTTTTTTTATATTTTATTGTAGCATTTTCTTATCTCTTTTTGTTCTTCGGTCATTTTCCTTATCCTTCAACGGTGAAGGATTATATGTGTATTGAATCGTAAAAATCTTTCACCATATTCTGTTCTGAAACAGTCAAAATTTCGTCCCCACCCTCCTCAGCTTTCGGCAAAACCATTATACTAGCATTTGACGAGAAGTAAGATGACGATTATAATGAGAAATGGATTGAAACATGTCTCAGTCCATTATAATGAAGCACTCACCATAAGGATTCCCGGGGAGGTACAAATGAGAATAGTATCTGCCTCGACAGCATATGAACGTGGATCCCACGATTGAATGCTCACTAATCTAGCTGAGAAGCACTCTGCCTCTAATTACACCTCAAGCAGCATCATTGTATAATTAACAAGGACTGCCCAATCAGATTATGTGGAAGACGGACTGAAGCTCTTAAGAAGCATCAAATATACACATCCGGAACTCTACATCAAGAGAAATCAATTATGACAGCCTTACGCCTATATTATCTCTATTATCTCAAGATGGTCCGAAATTGTAGTCTAAGCGAACACGATTAACAACTCAGTAGCTATTGCACAAGTGCTGTGGAAGTTTACGTTAATGGATTTAGCTAATAAGAATTATCTAAACGTTTTCGTTCAAAATACAGTCAACCAAAGTCGTGGTTCTGAAGAACAGGACTAGAGCTGGGGACGGAGGGAGTAAAACTGTTGAGTAACTCGGTTGTAGCGGTTTAATGTGCTTGCTGCGGAGCACCGAAGTTACTCGGTTAACCGTAGCCGTCACCGGTCAGTTCAAACAGAGTTCACGTGTTTCACTTTCTTTTTATTTAATTTTCATGTACTTTTTTTTTTTAATTTAGACCGGCCAGAGGCCGTTTACCAAAGTTATTTTTGTTTGCTGTTTTCGTTTTCACTTGTTTCCTTGTTTTACTTACACTAATACAAACACAACACCCATACCCTAGGCGGGACTCGAACCCACAACCCTTCGGACCAAGCGATAGAGTCATGCCGTGCCCCTACCGCTTGAGCCATCCGGGCCGGCAAACTTGGGTCTAGCAGACAACGACGTAGGCCTAATGAACACTGACAGTCTGTACATATTACTGTATAATAATAATAATAATAATAATAATAATAATAATAATAATAATAATAATAATAATAATATCTATTATTATTATTATTATTATTATTATTATTATTATTATTATTATTATTATTATTATTATTATAGTAGAGTGTTTGATTAATATTGAAATATGTTAAAAAGGAAGTGCATTATATTTTTTATTTGTGTTTATTGGATTTATGTTACCTTATCAGTCATCGTTTTATTTGTATTTATTTCTATGATTTATGTTACCTAATTACTTTAATCTATCAATAATATTACTCGTCACCAAAGAGAACATGGTTGTATGGAAGGCTGGTCATGTTATAAAATAAACATTGTTCTTCAGTTCAAAGTTCCACGTGTTATTGATTATTTTATCCACTTTCTCTAATAGTAAACAATTCTGTGTGTTATTTTTAAATGCTTTAGGCAGCGCTTCATGGAGCCCATTGCTTTCTATATTTTTACTTACCTGCAGCGTTTAACGTTTACCTCACATGTTAATTTATTAGCTGTTAGTATTATAAATTATTTTATCAATTTTATTTCGTCTGTCATATATAACAACACTGAAGGTTAAGTAGGCCTTTCATTAAGAATAACTCCGCAAATAGCTGTAATTACGCAAATAAAATTTGCAACCGCCATTTTGCAATGACGAGAAGCACTATTTTTCTCGTCAATTGGCAAAGCGAAAGCGCTTTACTACAACGCTCTTAAAACACGCTTGGTTTCACTTTCAAATACGTTCTAAAATCGACTTAATCTATCAAAATTTTTAATTTGCCGCTACAAATTTGTACTCGGATCAACCGAGTAATGACGTCACAGTACCTGCTCCGAACCGAACCGCTCCGTCCCCAGCCCTAAACAGGACTACTCAATTATGTATTTGTGTTATAACGTATTACATTTTTACATTAGGGATGGACGTATTACATTTTTACATTAGACTACAATTACATTCGAAAATAACCAGTTATCGGTTAACCGGTTATTTTAAAATTAATTTAATCTGAAGGAAATTAACCGATCAAAAATAACCGGTTATTTTTAGGTTATTAAATTTTTTTAACATTTTAAAGTCAGCAAATTACTCTGGAAAACAAAATGAGAGGTTATTTACAATACTGTAGAAATCAAATAACAATTAGCAATCAACTGTAAACCAACCAGAATATAGTTGAAAGAACGTCATTAAGTGCTGAAGATCATAAATGATGTCCTTAAACAAAATACAAAAATAATAAGAGACTATGAAATTGCATTTAGTTAATTATTTCACTCACATTAGTGTCGTAGGTAAGATAAACAAAAAATAACACAAATTCCATAATTGCTACAATAACAATCTTGATTAAGACACATTCCTACGGGCAATCTATTCTCCTACGAGTATAACCAACAAATACTGAAGTCAAAATTTCTCGCCGTTTCAAATGCTCCAATACCCGCAGATATTATAAGTCAATAAGAGAAAGTCGGTGATTAAGATAGGAATAGGTCATTGACATTAAATCGAAGTCGAATTTCATTTTGCCATCTATGGACAGCTGAAGTAAGTAAGGCAGTAACCCCCATCCTATCTAGGAATGGCCTACGGAACAATTTTTATAGAGTATATTACATAGAGCACAGAATAATAAAAGAAACTATGTTCAGTGATGTTAAATTTCACATAAGCTTAAAATATATTTGATTCAGTATGTATTTTAAAAAATAACCGGTCGTTCGGTTATTGAAGAAAATAACCGGTTATCAGGTTAAACCGGCAAGCAAAAATAACCGGTAATCAACCGGTTAACCCTATGAAAATAGCCGGTTATTTTTGCCCATCCCTATTTTATATTGAATTGATGTTCTTCATTGATGTTTATTAATGACTATTACATTTTTAATACGTCATACTACGTGGACGAGACGAAACGCCACAGAAGCTGCAGAAAACTAGTCGCCGAAGTGCCACTACCTGCTCCTGGGTTTATAGCTCTGTCATTCTCGGACTAGATCCCGCGCAAGGTACATATGAATTAGTTCGCAAGGTCTAATTGAATGATTAACAGAAATCTAGCAATCATTCATAATTTTTTTAACTGTTCTTGTGCGCAGTAATAATGAGTCCGACAATTTACTCAGACGTGTGCAACAATCCAGAGAATATTCTCGGACTACCAGATCCCGCGCAACAAAGTATTGCAGAAAGCAGTTTGCAGTTTTGTGTTGAGTGCCGAGTGTGTGTAAGTTGTGTACAGTACAGAACAACGCACTTTTATTTGTAATACTTTCGCAAAAAAAGTCTTCGTACAGAAGGTGTCGCCGTAAGTTCCGTCGTCAATTTCTCGGTTCTCCTGTCTGGGATAAAACAACATTATACCGACTAGTAAAGAAGTTCAGAGACAGGAGCTGTACAAAATAAGAAGCCTCGTGTGAATAAACGTATATTAACAGAGGATAAATTTACAGAGCATTTACAAAAGTGAGGTAAGCTTTTCTGTTTTTATCGTGCCGCATATTAATATCGCTTTGGCGGTAAGCTTTTATGTTTTTATCGTACCGCATATTACTATCGCTTTGGCGGTAAGCTTTTATGTTTTTATCGTACCGCATATTAATGTCGCTTTGGCGGTAAGCTTTTATGTTTTTATCGTACCGCATATTACTATCGCTTTGGCGGTAAGCTTTTTATGTTTTTACCGTACCGCATATTAATGTCGCTTTGGCGGTAAGCTTTTATGTTTTTATCGTACCGCATATTACTATCGCTTTGGCGGTAAGCTTTTATGTTTTTATCGTACCGCATATTACTATCGCTTTGGCGGTAAGCTTTTATGTTTTTATCGTACCGCATATTACTATCGCTTTGGCGGTAAGCTTTTATGTTTTTATCGTACCGCATATTACTATCGCTTTGGCGGTAAGCTTTTATGTTTTTATCGTACCGCATTTTACTATCGCTTTGGCGGTAAGCTTTTATGTTTTTATAGTACCGCATATTAATATCGCTTTGGCGGTAAGCTTTTATGTTTTTATCGTACCGCATATTACTATCGCTTTGGCGGTAAGCTTTTATGTTTTTATCGTACCGCATATTACTATCGCTTTGGCGGTAAGCTTTTATGTTTTTATCGTACCGCATATTACTATCGCTTTGGCGGTAAGCTTTTTATGTTTTTACCGTACCGCATATTAATGTCGCTTTGGCGGTAAGCTTTTATGTTTTTATCGTACCGCATATTAATATCGCTTTGGCGGTAAGCTTTTATGTTTTTATCGTACCGCATATTACTATCACTTTGGCAGTAAGCTTTTTATGTTTTTACCATACCGCATATTACTATCGCGCTTTGACGGTAGGATGACCACTCCTATAGTATGCGGGGTGCCGCTACACTTTCGGTTAAGCGGTGGCGCTTCGTCTCGTCCACCCGGTATCTGACCAATAAAACGGTACGGAACGACATGTTTCAACGAATCATAGCTGCTTATTATACAATTTTATCACCTTCCTAGCATTGGTTTATTACACAGGCTTGTGATGATTTTTTTATGTTAGCGCTCCCTTATGTAGGGGCCTATTTTGTGTACTGAAGCCAGAAATGACGCACCATTTTTACACAAAATTATATTTTAAGTTTTGTAGTATTAATATACTAGTGATTAAGCAGTAACATGAGCTTCTTCTAAGTAGAAAGGAGACTAGAAATGGCAAAGTAAGCTTTTAATAAAAAGGAGCAACTTCTGCGTACCTCTGGACAAAGAACTAAGAGACTAGTGAAGTGCTTTGTGTGGAGTGTAGCATTGTATGGAACAGAAACATGGACATTACGACAAAGTGAAGAGAAGCTAATAGAAGCATTTGAAATGTGGATATGGAGAAGGATGGAGCGTGTGAAATGGACAGACAGAGTAAGAAACGAAGCTATGTTAGAAAGAGTGAATGAAGAAAGAATTATACTGAAACTGATCAGAAAGAGGAAAAGGAATTGGCTTGGTCAGTGGTCGAGAAGAAACTGTCCACTGAAGGATGCACTAGAAGGAATGATGTAAGGGAGAAGAGTTCGGGGCAGAAGAAGATATCGGGTAATAGACGAGTCTTTCACTACAAACCAATCTTTCTCCAATTTTTCCTATTTTCTGCCTTCCTCGTTGTATCCGCATATGATCCATATGTCTTAATGTCGTCTATCATCTGATATCATCTTCTGACCCGAACTCTTCTCCCGTTCACCATTATTTCCAATGCATCCTTCAATAGGCAGTTTCTTCTTAGCCAGTGATCCTGCCAATTCTTTTTTCTCTTCCTGATCAGCTTGAGCATTATTCTTTCTGCACCTAATCTTTCTGGCATGGCTTCATTTTTATTCTGTCTGTCCATTTCACACGCTCCATTCTCCTCCATATCCACATTTCAAATACTTCTAGTCGCTTCTCTTCACTTCGTCGTAATGTCTATGTTTCTGTCCCCATACAATACCACACTCCGCACAAAGCACTTCACTTGCTTTACTGCCCCATTTAGGATTCGCAAGTTTATCTTCTTTATTTTTCTTCCTATGACCAACGTCTTCGTCTTATTTGCATTTATCTTCATCACATACTGCTCACAGCTGTTATTTAGGTCCAATGGCATATCCTTTAGTATCATTTCCTCTTCTACTAACAACGCCATATCATCAGCAAATCTTATGCAATTTATTGTTCGTCCTCCTACTATCACTCCTCCCATGTTTCGAAAACAGTTCTTCACTAAATCCTCTAAGTATATGTTGAACATGGTTGGTGATAAAGGACAACCTTGACGTACTCCTCCTCCTATTTCAATTTCCTCTAACATTTCTTCTCCTCTCCTGACTGTGACTCGTTTCTGATAAAGGTTACTGAACAGACTTCTCTGTTTCCAATTCACATAAATTTTCTTTAGGATCTCCATCAATTTATCCAATCCACTTTGTCAAAAGTCTTTTCTAAATCCACAAATACTACATACAGTTCTTTATTCTTCTCTAAGTATCTTTTGCCGATTGTTCGTAGCAATCCAATTGTATCTATCGTACCTTTTTTCTTCCTTATATATCATACTGCTCCTCTATCAACTGTTCTTTCATCTTAGAATATAATCGTTGCTCATTATTCGCAGGAGAATCTTCGCCGAGTCCTGAACTCGTTATACGAGTAATATAGCCATAATTTAAAAAAATTGAATTTTTAACAGAGGAAATAAATAAGCTGCTAATTCGCAGTGCTAACGGCTTCAAGAGCAGAGTACTTGGTTCAAAATTAGTGTACTGATTGTATAATTCACATAGAGGCGTGAGATAATTACTCTACTTGCCATTACAATTCACTAAGGCTTCACCCCTACTGTTCTCCAACCAGGAGATCAATCGTGAAAGGAATTGCTTACTATTGCGTCATCTATTGGAGCGAAGTAGATAAATAATATTATCGTTATAACGTCAATTTAAAAACATGCGCTCTCCTGCATGTGTTATTTCCTGTATGGAGGGATTAAAAGACCAGAAGATTGACAGTGATCTAATTTTGTAACTAGGGTAGTATAAATATGTGTGTATCAGTGTTATGGTTTGTTAGCCAATAGAGATACGAGTACCCACGTGTGTGACCTTATGACATCTTATGATATCAACATTCATTCACGGCATCACCCCGCTGCGTCTCATTCCCTGGAGACTTTCTCGTGGTTGGATTACAGTATCTGTTTACCAGGCAATCAGTGCAAGCCAAATTCGAACCCATGCCAGATAGGGTAAACTAGGGTCTGTTGGACAGTCGGGCATGTTGGACACTTCGTACTTTAACGTGTTACCTCGCCACTTGTGGGCACCACATTCTGCTAGATGTCAATGACGGAAATAGCCACGAGTGGGGCTACTTCCGTCGTTGACTTATAGCAGAATGTGGTGCCCACAAGTGGCGAGGTAACACGTTAAAGTACGAAGTGTCCAACATGCCCGACTGTCCAATAGACCCTAGTTTACCCTATATGCCAGTGACCTAAGAAAGTATATAACTGACATGAAATAACATAAAAATTCACAAAGATTATTATGTTAATTTGTAATTATAATGACAAACATTTTCAGCGTGAAACATCCCAAATGTAAACAGGCTTTGCGTTAGCTTGTAGCTGAAATGTTCGTACGGATTGTGCAGAATTCAATTTGCGGAAATGTGAGATGGTAGGTTATGGTCGACCGCGGCCGTTAATATGTTGGGGATTCTGGTCCCCACAGTGTTAACAAGGAAATGGAGATTACATATCATTACCCAGTCATTCGATAACGTCAACATTGGGCTATGCTCGTAACTACGGAAATGTCACAGGCGTCACTAGAGATTCGAACCTCGGAACGAATTTTGAAAAGTGGCAGTGAATCCAATTTGTAACTTGCGGGGTGAGTGTTTGTTTTCAAAGTAGCGAACTGCCATTGAAGCAGCTCATCCCACTCAGGCAGGAAATTAATATATCTGCTTTTGCTAATAATTTTAAGTTAATTTCAAAACAATATCCTCTGCTATCGTCCCGGTCGATCATGATAAAACTAGGGAAAACAATTGAGCGGATCGGAAGCAAAGGGGTATAAGTGCACTTAAGTTAGGCTATTTGTGAGAAAATGTGATTGAAAGTATCTACTTAAGATTTCGTAAATTACGTGATATTTTTATTTAAATTTTAGTTTGTGTTGTGGTTTGCCACTAAAATTTTTAATGTTTTAGCTTGCCCTGGATGCACTTAACTCATGTTATTAGAAACGTCACTTGTACCCCTTTGCTTCTGACCCCCTCAATTAATTTCCTTTGTGCTGGGAAGCTACTCGTATATCAGTTATTACCCTCATGTTATCGGAAATTAGTATTCCCTGATATGAGGAAAATTTTAAATGAAAGGGATATCCTCAACGTTTTGGATTATTCCTTCCTTTATTAACAATAGATCTGTCGTAATAATATGCATTATAACTCTTATAAATATTAAACCATATACATGTTTCAGTAAAAATTTAAAGTTGTCTGTTAATCATTTCCGAATTTTGTACCTATTGAGTTTTGTAACACGTATTCATCTATGTTTAGCTACTAAGATTACATCCAGCTTTTAGTATTAGTATTAGTATTAGTATTAGTATTTATTTATTTAACCTGGTAGAGATAAGGCCGTCAGGCCTTCTCTGCCCCTCTACCAGGAGATTCCAACTACAATATCAACAATAAAATTACAATTAGTATTACATTTACAATTACAATTACAAATAATATTACAGTTAGTATTAAATTTACAATTACAATAAAATCAAAGTACGAAAAGATTACCTGAATAATTAAAGCTAGATAATTTATCATAGAGAAACAAAGAATATTTTATATTTACTGAATTACAAATTAAATCTAGAATAACAAAATTGTATAGTGATGAAATTACTGAATATTTTGTGATACATTAAAGAAACTATTTACAAGTAATCAATTACTGACCAAGTGCCTAGTAAGTTTTCGTTTGAATTCAATTTTATTTCGACAGTCCTTGATGCTAGCAGGTAGCTTTTACTGTAATTAGACTCGAAAACAATCCTTTACTACTTTCAATTGGTTCCTATCAAGTGGTGGGTTTGCCAACTTTAGCCTCTGGACAGGCTGAGAATATTATTTAAAATTCTGAAAGAAGATCATGTTCCAAATCAATTAATAAATGCAACCTATAATTTATATTGTGAAAATTATATTTCAGTATGTACTGGAACTAATCAAACTGAGTGGAAGTTAATTAATCAGGGTGTTCGCCAAGGTAGTACCTATCCCATTACTATTTACTATATCTCGGGATCACATGATTAGAAACTGGAAAAGAACAAAACATGGTAATTTGAGTATCAATATAAAATTAAAGTTAAATGTATTACTGTTTGCAGATTATGTAATTATTAGGAGATTCTGAACGTTCTGTTTTCCAATTACAACTCATTTCTGAAGAATACGGGCTGGAAATTTCAGTTAATAAAACTGAAGTAATGGGATTCAACTGAAAAAAATCATCTCTGCAGAAAAATTTGCCTTTATAATAAACCTGTAGAACAGGTCTCATATTTTAAATATTTGGGCTATCATTTAAGCTATGAACAAGAAAAAGATAGTTGTACAAAATTCAATTACTTCAACTATACAATGAATACCATTAATAACATTTTCAAACCTTCTCTTCCCCAAAAACATAGAAGAATTAAAGCTTATAAAACACTGGTGAGACCTGTTATGTATGGAAGTGAAGCTTGGACCACACGTAAATGTGATAAACACCGAATCACTGCTAATGAAATGAAGTTTTTAAGAAGAACCCCTGGCTCTACTAGATTAGACAAGGAAAAACAATGCATATTATCCCAATTTTAGAGAAAATTCAAAATTACAGATAGAAATGGAAATCTCATACACTCAGGATGCCTAGAATAAGGATACCACGCCAAGCATTAAATTACCGCCCTTTGGGCCGTCGGCTAAAACAATGGAGTGAGACCGTAAAAGGCCACCATAATACGTGGTAAGAAGATTAGGAAGCAGAAGAAGAAGAAGAAGAAGAAGAAGAAGAAGAAGAAGAAGAAGAAGAAGAAAAGATTATTATTATTATTATTATTATTATTATTATTATTATTATTATTATTATTATTATTATTATTACAGTACTGAGTATAATAACCACCTCAATGAGAGTATTATCATTAGTAAACCGCGGGAGTGCGGGGCCTTTACCGTTAAGTTAAGTATGACTGGAGCGTTCCGTGGCGAGTGTAATGAAATCTCAGGTAAGCAACTCACTGTGCAGGCTTCAGAAGTACAGTCTTGCGTATATGAATTGCATACATACAATAATCATACATTTCGTACTTATCTAATTGATGCGATGTCGACGGAATTTTGCAGTCCGTGCGCCAGACAAGTTAAATGCACCATGTTGGAATACCGCTCTTTAAGTTGTTTTGCTGCCTTAATAATATATGGAGCTGCATCAGTGACAAAAAGAAGTACATTATTATATTTAATCCTTTCCGGCCATAAAAGGCGCACAGCCTTATAAAAAAACTTGGACAATAGTTGCATGGTTTACCTTTTCCAGTTTCTCTGAAGTTAGCACAAATTTCTTCCCTACACAGTTCTCGGAAAGTATACCTACCACCACATTTGCCACATATCTACCACTGACGTCTGTAGTAGACTCATCAACTGAAACCCATATATTTTCTGATCGTTCACGCTTTCTCGAATTTTGGCAATCGTATTCTGATACGAAATTGGTAAATATTCTTTACGTATAGACTAGTTGCTTCTAGAATATATTGATTTGTGTATTTTACCAGAAATGATCTAAAGTGGGGATTGTCCAAAGTTCTGAATGGAATGTTTGTGTGTACCATGTTACATAAAACTATACTGAGTTGTGACCCACTATTTGAACTCGATTTGTTTTTTGTTTGAATTGCGTTCAACATTTTCCTTGTGTGTTTTACTTTTACAGTGTCTTTCAAAATAGTACTTTTTAGTTCGTAATAATCTGAAATTACACACAACACATACAACACTTTCTTCTTCTACAATAGCCTAAACATATCGCGTACGAATTGTTCTACTAAATTATTTAGTATTGCACTTCGTGAATGAGATGTTTTATGCATTGTAATATGCGTCATTTCACACACGCAACTCTTCAGTATGACAGCTACACACACTCTGAATGTTTCGGGTTCGATGCACGGAACAGTACGGCGAAAGGCGAGAGAGACTTACGTCATACTCTATACCCGTCTGCATAGTCAACTACAATCGCCGTATTAGGGCCCGCACTCCCGCGGTCTAATCATTAGATGGCGGATGTTGATGACCTAAAAATCTACTTAAAATGATCATTAAAATGACCTTAAACTAATGGAAAAATGACATGAAATTAAAAGAGAATGACATTTAAATATATCCACCGTACTAGCACCACAAATTCTTAAAAATTAGTCACCTTGTTTCAATGACTGCCTGCAAATCTCGGAGAGATGAGGCAACTTCTTGCAATTTAACTAAGATAAAGGAAAAGAACATGCAACAAAATGAAGGTTTTAATAGAAAACTATAGATTTTGATAAGAGTTTACAATGTGTTTCAATCAGGGGTGGTCGGTCAAAGCTCTCACTTAAACTAAGCGATTGTCAAGCATTTTATATTACTTCCGTTGTGTGAAGTGAAGCCATCAGTGGAATGAGGGATGGACTTTAGAGTCTATTCCAAACTTTAAAACTCAAACTTCACTGTTATTCAATTGTTTAGTAGGTAATTACTACTGATCTATTTGCTTAGAAAATGATTTAACAGATCTATTGGTAAAAAAGAAAGTAAAATGCATTCCAAATGATCTAAAAGTTCTTCAAAGTATTAAAAATGACCGAAAATTCCGAAAAAAAATATAAAAATGACCTATTAATTAAAAAATGTCAAAAAATGCGAAGAAATACAATGTAAGAAATTATTTTTTTTACGTTGATATTAACATAGAAAGGTTTTCTATATTAATAGGCATCGTCCTAATGTGAAAAATAAGATGACGACTTTTCGTCAACATCCGCCCCCTAATTTATTATCATTAAGTACAGGAAAGATTCCTCTTAATTTTCCTGGACATGTTGAATAAAAAGCCTGTTTATCTATTTCCAAACATAAAGAATTTACGGCCATATGTAATTAATGTAAATTGAAATTTACGTTAGATATTTTGATAGTACGTGAGCAGTTACTAATAGAAATATTTGTTTTAATTACATATTACCCTTATTCCCGGTGACATCTTTCAAATAATTTCCCAGCTAATATAATCTACGCTATTTTCAGTTGAGTAAAAAATTAACAATTCAATTAATTTAATTTTTGGCATATAATATGTCTCTCCCCACACTGAATATTAAACCCGTTCCGGGATCCGTAGTGAAACAAAGAATGGCAGAATTTCAAATGTTTATTGAAACAAGTATATCAGCATAGCCGAACGCTAATGTTGTTAGTATTTAGGTCATGAACCAATGTAACTTAAGTGACGACGATCAATGCCACCACCTCCCTTCGCTACAGATATGAGGACACCGAATTTGCGTGTAAAGGCTGGTTCACAATAAACCGGGAACAGAAACGGCAACGAGAACGGAAATATTGTTAAAATAAATGTATTTAAATGTGAGCATTCACAATTAACTATTGTGAATGCTTACATTTAAATACATTTATTTTAACATTATTTCCGTTCTCGTTCTCGTTGTCGTTTCCATTCCCGGTTTATTGTGAACCAGCCTTAAAATTAGCCGAGTCTTGCTATCTATCTCAGTAATATCTCGGTATCTAGAGCAGCTACACACCTGTGCTGACACTTGGTTTGAGAGAGTAGTGTATTATGATAGTAAATGATTGAAGTTTAATTCTTAACAAGACCAACGCTCTCCATTCTTAAGACGTTTATGTATGATAGAGACGTAATATCTGTACCCAGGCACAACCCATTTGCGGTCCATACTGCTATGACAGGCTAATCGGATATTACAGCTCCGTCTGTATTTATAGGCTGATTACAAATTACTGTTGAATGTCCATTTTCACTTGTTGATATTGGAGTCGGCTTACGTTCATACCATTGATCAGTTTCTAATTTCATTTCAGCAGCTCGACTAATATCATAGTGGATCTACGAACACATTACGTTACATCGCTTTATACAGAGTGTCCCAGAAGTTCGTGCGTTAAATTTAAGCATAAGACGTGAAAACAATTTTTTTAGATAACTTAGATCGGCATCGCGTTCTTGGTCCGCTAGACGACGCACAGTCGGTTATTTGGTCGATTTAGGCGGCCAAAAATCGATTCTCTAAAACTCACTCTAGGTAGGAAAAAGATATAATATGGCAAAGCTGAATAGTCAGAGAACAATAAACTATCCAATTCTCATCGCTTCGCGCACATCTTAAGACCGTATGACAGTCGAAACTTGATCATCTCTTGTAGTGCTCGTATCTTCTCTCGGCATTGTTTGTGTAAGCTTACATTCTACAGTGAATATTATTTATTCGGTGTATAGTTTGAAGTGAATAGTTACTGATTCTGATGAAGCTGGAAAGTATGAATCACATTTTAAATACTTTCATAGATATTGTAACTATTTTGACGAAGACAAAGCACTGTGAAAAAATGCTGTTTTTCTACTTTATTTCCTTAAGCTAATTTTACCAAAGTCGAGTATATTAGTTCACTTCCGGGTATTTCCGGGTATTGTTTTTACTGTAAGAGAAAGGTTAAGGCTCCTACTTCACAATTTCGTAAAAATCAGCCGCGGAATCGCGCGGTTTTCTAAGATATAGATTCATTATCCCTTTCTGACCTTGCGTGCATAATTATGTTACATCACCAAAATTTCATTTTTTTTCAGCATAAGTGCATAGATTTTATAAAATTGCGCTTATTTTTTAGTGTTGAAGTATTAATTAAATTGCTTTATAAAAATATACTATTTATATGTTGAAGAAAAATGGAGAAGCTAAAACCATTTTTCAAATTTTGAAAATTTAAATTTGCAAGAAATGGTCTTTAGGACCCACATGTAAAAATGTGAAGAGGGGAAAAAGAACATTATGCAAAACTGATGACGCAGGGTAGTCCTATTAGTGAAAAGTAAACTAGACCTTTGGTATGAATGTAGGTTTTTCGACCCTATGTTTATTTCAGTTTTATACTGTTCGAACTAATATCATCCTTCCACGACCTCTTCAGTCTCCCACGGAATCTTCGTCCAAGTGATGCCCATTCGTGTAACCGCTTCGATCATCTCGTGATCTTCATTCGTAATAAATGTCCTAAACAATATAAGAGTTATCCCTACGAATTTCTGTACAATATTATGGTTTCTTCTATTTCTACTTTTCTTTTTATTTCCCCATTGGTTACTTTTTCCAATCTAGATCAGAGGTGACCAAAACTCGTACTGCAGTGATTACACGCGACAAACAGCCTATGAAGTAAGGGGACGAAGGAAAGGTACTTGGCATGAAAACTACAACCAGTGGTGGTTCCTGTACTAATATCTTGATCAATCCCGCAGATAAAAATCTCAAGCTTTGCTGTATCAATAATGTCATTGCTGTCATTAAGAGCCAGTGAATAATATACGATTTTTCTGCTTCTTTTTTAACCTTCCTACTGAATATAATCAGGAATTTTCTAAATTCTTCTCTCGATACTTGGACGAGAAATTCGTAGTTTTTCAAGATTAAAAACTTCTTATGGACAAGTTATTTAAGATATTTTAATCATTACTCTTTGGAGAAAGTCTGTTCTATTAAAAAGCTTTAGAGCACGAGATATTTCAAACCCCATTAGGTAGCTGACTTCCTTACATTTATTTATGTCATCTTTCTCTTTCTGGCTATTCTTTAAGATATGTCAATTCCTGGCGTTTAACAGTTCGTTGGCACATTATGTTCAATCAGTTTTTCAACAATATTATTATTAAAGGAATAACTAATAAACAGTTACCCTCATCTAAAGATTAAGGAGATGAAAATTGAGATGAAACCTAATAATTTTATCCTTCTAGGGAGAAGATCTAAAAATATCAATATTCATGCACGTACAGAAGAATTACAGAAACACATACTTAGTGGTCAGTAATAATAATAATAATAATAATAATAATAATAATAATAATAATAATAATAATACATTATTCAGCGTGGCAATTAATGTTTCTACATACTCTTAATTGAACCGATGAGCGAAGTAAACATATTACATTTTGTCTGAGACAACAACAAAAAAGTTCTCCTCCTCATTCTTTACGAAACCACCTCTTCCTGCTTGTAGAGACAGAGTTTGTAGAGTGACATGATACCGCCACTGCTTGCTTTCAGTAGTGAATGAAACAGCAATGTACTGGAAACTCCTCGTACCCTTTTGAATGTCTGTGATTACACAATGTAATCACGACACCCGCTTTGGTCATCGCTGATCTAGATACTCGTTAACTACTCGTTGTGTACATTTAATACTAATGTCCTTTTCGAAATCCTTTCTGTTCTTGTTCTAGAATAAACTGACATTTTTGGATGGAACAGTCGGTGAGGCAGATTTTCTTCCTGTACTTCGATTCTTTACATCAAACTATAATTTTTCCTCTGCCGGCGATTCATTGAACTCTTGTATTTGAATAGCTCTTGTAGTGTAAAGGGTGGTTAAATAAGCAATTTCTAATTCCAAATCACGGAGGAAACTTGGCTCGGAATTTTTTGGACATATACACGGTCTCAACGTGGTTACGCTCGTCTCATAGGAACAGTGAGAATTATTTAACAATGACATTAAAATTTCATGATTCCTGGGCAACATGGACACAGTGAGAACCACAGACCGTAGGCAGTACAGCGCTGACCACGAATAAACCTAGACTTCAACGGTTGTGGGGATGAAACGTAATAATCTGACTGTGGATTACTGTTACACGCAGAATATGAATTATATATGTGCGAATCTGTGTGGGCCTGCAATCTGTTGCTTGTTAAAGCGTAAGGGCAGGGACTTCAGTGAACGTTTCTATCAGTGTTATTAATGTATTTACAAAGGAACCTTCAACAGCACGTGAATAGGCCTAAGTACTGTAAACATTTCAACAATAAGTGATTACAAAAACATAGCTGCTAATGCGTTGGGTTTACTGTAAGACAGAAAAATAATAGCTGAAATATATTCTAAAATAATACTTAGATTTATTGTAATTGGCAACTTTGTAAGATATGCCACAGCTTAGGGTATACAGAGCGATTCACGAGGAAAAGTAAAAAATTTAGGATCCGATATCTTAGGCCATTTTGAGTCAAAACGTTCATATGAACATAGGTCCGCTCTCGAATGATGGCGGAGCTGCTGCTGACGTGAGATGAGAGACAAGGAGCGTATTCCGAATCTCACAGGTGAGCAATCCGATGGCATCACGGTGTTCCGAATTCCACCGATGACGTCATTGATGCTCCACCGGTGTCGCACCGGTGCCATCAACTTGCAGAGGTGGTGGCAGTCTCCATCAGCCGCCATCAGTGAATCTGATTGGTTCTTGTATAGGGCGGGAATTAGCAGACGAATAACATCGTGCACTGTTGTGTCATGGCGGTGTGTTCTGCTTTAGTTCTGCTGTATTGTTTGTAATGAGCACAACGTAAAAACAATATGTTAATGGCTTATGAGCGAACATGTCAACGGACCAGTTATTACTACTGGTTCAAGAAATAAATTGTTTATGCTATCTTTTCTTTGAACGAGATGGGAATACGAAAATTTCGCAAAATTTTGCTAGCGTAGCACAAAAAACAACTTGTACAGTCGCCATGACAGCATCGATCCTTCCAGCAGTTTTGTTCCTTATTTCGCTGCAACGTGACGTCATTGATGCCACCGGACTGGTGAGATTCGGAATACGCTGAAGGTCACGGATCGCAATGAATGACGTAACATTGAAATCTGCATTGTGAGCGATGTGGATAAGATAAGTTCATTCACCTCACAAACCGGGTGATGGGGCATTACAAATGTCCAGTCGCCTGCCATTGTCTGATGTAATGACATAGAACCTGAGCATTACACAAATACACTATCGCTTATCAGATCACAGCAGTTCAGTCAGCTACCTACACTATAGTAGTTATACAGGTACAGTTATCGGAAGTGTTAAGTTGTGTTTTTCAAGATGCCTTATAATTTTTCGACTGCAGAATACGCCGATGTTGTGTATGTTTATGGTTTGTGCGATGTAAGTTCCTTGCGTGCCGTCGCTGAATATCAACGACTCTTTCCGAACAGAAGAGTACCATATCGAAGAGTACTTACTGTCTATGTGGTTGGATGAAAGACTTGGTATACCAAAGGAAGGCGGAAACGAGAGAGGCGCTAATCGACCTATTTTGGATGTGGCATAAAGAACAGCCACGTGCAACTCTCCCGAGCGACGAGCGTGATTCACGCCCGAGCGCAGCAGTGCATTGAAGCAGAAGCAGGTAGCTTTGAAAATGTGCGAAAACATCGACCCCGACATCTAGAATATTAGGCATGTATGCATAAGTGAATATAAACTTTAAATTTGTCCGTTATCTATCTCTAAATGCGAGTTAGTACAATGGAATCCCAGACGTTTTTGTGAAATCAAAGAGCCATATCTCCGTAACCGTTCAAAAACGGACCCATATTCATACGAACTTTCTGACTCAGAATGACTTCAGAATTTAATCCCAAATATTTTACCTTTCCTCGTGAATCACCCTGTATAACAAATCTGCTTCATCGATTGAAAACACATGGGCACCAAATTCACCAACATAAGCATGAAGTTTACTTTTCAATGGTTTACTGAATTTAGGCATTTTAGCTAACCGATCTTATACCTTCTGTCACCCAACAATAACTGACTGTTCCTCACTCAAATTTCTTTCCCCTACAATAACAAACACATGTAGAACAAAATTGTAACAGTAAGATTTGAAAATATGAATGCCAACAATTTAAAATGCTACGTGACAACTTCTATGAGAACGTGCCTAATATTTAAAATTGTCCACACCTGTGGAGTAACGGTCAGCGCGTCTGGCCGAGAAACCAGGTGGCCTGGGTTCGAATCCCGGTCGGGGCAAGTTACTTGGTTGAGGTTTTTCCGGGGTTTTCCCTCAACTCAATAAGAGCAAATGCTGGGTAACTTTCGGTGCTGGACCCCGGACTCATTTCACCGGCATTATCACCTTCATTTCATTCAGACGCTAAATAACCTAGATTTGATATAGCGTCGTAAAATAACCCAATAAAAAATATATTTAAAATTATAAAGCTGATTGTTGGTATCGTGAAGACTGACATATTTGTTACTGTGGATTGTCGATCATTATTCATATTACACCAATAGTATTAAAGCATGATTACTAGGAGTTTAAGCACCGAAATAAATTACTTTTATTTACTATTGTTAATAAAGTGAGTCATTATTTCATTTATTTAAATTTCATACACATTAGGCTAAATTACAATTAATTAGAAAATCGCAAATAAACAAGAAATATTGTACATCTTGATTACACAACTTTTAACACTGTATCACTTCGGAATATAACATAACAAATTTACAAAACACCTCCACATATGCAGAACACATCACTAATGCCAACCACACCTACAGAGACATCATCACAGACATGGAAATACTGCACATCCAACCAAAAAGCCAGAAACTCAACACACTAGAACAATGTTAAATATACAGACACACGAAAACACATCCAAACGATATTCTCAACACATAACTCAATTTCAAAACACATACACTCTTTGAGTCTACAGTACGAACGCACCCTCACAGGAAACAACAAGAGGCGCCAAGACCAACAACGACCAGTTCTGGAGATGACCCATAAATAGGTCGAAACATGTAAACGAGGTACGTTAGAATTTAACACAAGAAAGTCTTATCATACATATTCCGAAGAAATATTGCTTTAAAATGACAAAACAGATATTTATTATTGAATTAGTAAGAAACACCTTGAAAAGGCAAAATAAAAATTGGCTGTATCACTTTGATTTACTCCAAATCGCATTTATGTCTATGAAAATAATAATTTACTTCCACTCAGTAAAAAAGACATTTTCCCAAACATCCGGTCTCTACTGAGTAGTATACATTATAATATTTCATTGCATTATTGCATAATATTTTCTATTTATTTGACATTTGTCTTATTTAATACTATTTCATTTTACATTATTATTGTTTAAAGGAGCCATCGCCCCTTGGGCTTTCTAGTTAACCTACTGTTATGTGTATTAACTGATAAAATTTGATTGTATTTCTTGTATTACTATTTTGATATTTTTTTACTTTACTTTTGCTTACTTACTTACTTATGGCTTTCAAGGAACCAGCAGGTTCATTGCCGCCCTCACATAAGCCCGCCATTGGTCCCTATCGTGTGCAAGATTAATCCAGTCTCTATCATCATATCCCAGCTCCCTCAAATCCATTTTAATATTATCCTCATATCTACGTCTCAGCATTCCCAAAGGTCTTTTTCCCTCCAGCCTCACAACTAACACTCTATATGCATTTCGCTCATACGTGTTACATGCCCTGTGCATCGCAAAACGTCTGGATTTAATTTTCCTAGTTATGTCACGTGAACAATACAATGCGTGCAGTTCTACGTTGTGTAACTTTCTCCATTCTCCTGTAACTTCATCCCTTTCAGCCCCAAATATTTTCCTAAGAACCTTAATCTCAGACACCCTTAACCTCTGTTCCTCTCTCAAAGTAAGAGTCCAAGATCACAACCATAGAGAACAACCGATAATACAACTGTTTTATAAATTCTAACTTTCAGATTTTTTGACAGCAGACTAGATGACAAAAGCTTCTCAACCGAATAATAACAGGCATTTCCCATATTTATTCTGCGTTTAATTTCCTACTGAGTGTCATTTATATTTGTTACTGTTGCTCCAAGATATTTTAATTTTTCCACCTCTTCGAAGGATAAATCTCCAATTTTTGTTTCCAACTTTTGCTTACTTGTACTTGATTAATTAAATTAAACAATTAAATAATTATTTTATTGTAGGCTTAAGCGTGTAGCATTTACTTTTTCACTATTTAATGTAAACTCCACTCCCGGCCACAAGCTTTTTCTTCATCGTGGGTGTCAATCAAAAGTGTGGACCTACAATTGTTGTTGATGTTTAGTTAACTGTCCGAAGATACATTTGAACCTCACAAGACGTGACACCAATAAGACAACATTCGTGATGCAACTAGGCCAGAAGATAATGGTGTAGAGTGGCCAGTGCCTTTCCCCCACAATTGCATACAATCGCCGATTAGCTACACATTTCACTAATCAGACTTCAGATGCAAACAATTGTTCTTCCTCTGACACATATCGTCAAAAGTGAGATGTACTGCCTGATAATACTTACTTACTTACTGGCTTTTAAGGAACCCGCAGGTTCATTGCCGTCCTCACATAAGCCCGCCATTGGTCCCTATCCTGAGCAAAATTAATCCATTCTCTATCATCATATCCCACCTCCCTCAAATCCATTTTAATATTGTCTTCCCATCTACGTCTCGGCCTCCCTAAAGGTCTTTTTCCCTCCGGCCTCCCAACTAACACTCTATATGCATTTCTGGATTCGCCCATACGTGCTACATGCCCTGCCCATCTCAAACGTCTGGCTTTAATGTTCCTAATTATGTCAGGTGAAAAATACATTGCATGCAGTTCTGTGTTGTGTAACTTTCTCCATTCTCATGTAACTTCATCCCTCTTAGCCCCAAATATTTTCCTAAGCACTTTATTCTCAAACACCCTTAATCTCTGTTCCTCTCTCAAAGTGAGAGTCCACGTTTCACAACCACACAGAACAACCGGTAATATAACTGTTTTATAAATTCTAACTTTCAGCCCTTTTGACAGCAGACTGGATGACAAAAGCTTTTCAACCGAATAATAACAGGCATTTCCCATATTTATTCTGTGTTTAATTTGCTCCCGAGTATAATTTATATTTGTTACTGTTGCTCCCAGATATTTGAACATCTCCACCTCTTCAAAAGATAAATTTCCAATTTTTATATTTCCATTTCATACAATATTCTGGTCACGAGACATAATCATATACTTTGTATTTTCGGGATTTACTTCCAAACCTATCTCTTTACTTGCTTCCAGTAAAATTCCCGTGTTTTCCCTAATCGTTTGTGTATTTTTTCCTAACATATTCACGTCATCCGCATGTACTGCCTGATAATAGATGTACATATCAGCCACAACCTCAATCAGAGGTGAAACTACTATTATTATCTTTCAAATAAAATTATGTATTATTATTATTATTATTATTATTATTATTATTATTATTATTATTATTGTATCATCTAATGGCGGTAGACCCAGAAAAGAATAGGAGGTAGGGTTTAGGAAACTAATTGGTTAAAGGGCGATGAAGAAAATATATTTCTAATTTTTAGAAACATGTGTATTACTGTGTATTTATTTCCGAGATTTAATTAAATCTGAGTGATAAATTATTGTTTGTTCATTGTAACGTTTATGATCTTCAGAAATGAAATTGGTTTTGTAGTCACTCGCGTGGGCAGGTATTTGCGTATTAACCACGATCCGATGAGTTCATTTATTTCACTCTCCACATTACAATTATTGACTGATATAGTGTGCAAAGTAAACCTTCCACTCTGTGCACAATTGACACGTTATCTAGTCGGTGTACAATACAAAGCTGTTAATGTAACAACATTATGAACAATAACATAGGCCGCCCACGTTTCATCGAATGATCAATGAGTGATGTATCACAAAGCATATCTCACCAAACTGAGGTCCTTGTGTAAATTGTGCGCATACACTCGCAAAACATAGCTGCATTAAATAAGAATGACATTTCAATTTCAAATTAATCATTTGATTATCTGAACCCTTCTAATTGTAATTAATATGGAAAATGTATCTCTTTGACTTCACAAAATACTCTGAAATTATTGAATATGACACAAGCAATAAGTACTTGATATTTCATAATTATGCTATAAGCCGTCACGGTAGTCTAGTGCCTAGAGCGCTAGAATTATAATCCTGTGGATCCGGGTTCGTTTCCTGAGGCGGTAGTAAATTGCACTGAAATTCAAACTTCCTGTATGTAAACTGCGCTGATTTTAGATGTGGTAAATTGCACTGTATGTTGTAAATTGCACTTCTTCTCATTTTATCAAGTTTTGCGCAACATTTTTGCCCGGTCTGTACACTCTCGACAATCGATACATCGCCTTGCTTGAATTTGTCATTTGTAGGAAATGTAAGGAGAACGCCAGTAAGAAATTTGAGCCTACTACAGTAATTTCTTGCCTCCTATCCCAGTGTTTTATAGATATGCGGAATAAAATATATGATTTACAAAGGGAAGCTAAACCTGCAAGTTTAACAGTAAATATAAAGAAAACTAAAGAATTACGCATAAATTCTAAAATACTGACACCTCTGATGATGGAAAATCAAATTATAGAACAAGTTGAAACATATAACTATCTGGGAAGTATAGTGTCCACAACTGGAGGGGCCATTGACGATGTCAGATCCAGGATTAAGAAAGCAAATTCGATATTCACTCTATTGTATCCGGTTTGGAGAAATAACATTTCTAACCACACAAAATTGAAAATCTTCAGGAGTAATGTTAAAGCTGTCCTGTTATATGGATCTGAAACCTGGCTTTCAAACAATACAATTATAATAAAGTTGCAGTCCT